>NC_056726.1:128475548-128503696 GCF_019279795.1 Protopterus annectens | reverse complement strand
TGTTATCCCTGCTCTCCATCCAGTCTTGACGTACTTGCTCCAAGGATACTATGAATTGAAGCAAGTTATTCCTGATGTGAACCTTGTCCCTATATGGTTGTCACTGTTAATGTGATACCCTCACCCTATGTGCAAAAACTGGAAAAATAGTTGTGGATGGCTGGATAGATTCCTTGTTCTGGTCTGGGAAGGATTTTCTTTTAAAATTAGTATATATAATGTGGAGGATTATGAGCAGGCCTATCATCATAACCCTTAATTATGTGTTCTCAACACAGAATGTCCAATTTTTGCCTGAAATATTTGGTGTGTTCCTCATAACATCTGTTTTATTTTTCCTAACAAATCATTGAGGATTGAAGTCACCAAATAATTATGTACATCTGAGTTTCAGACTTCATATCCTTTTAAAAATAAAAAATACTGTTATTCGTGTAACTTTCCAAGTGTATGAGAGGATTCAGGGACATGTTACTGGCACAGACAGCTGGCAAGAAACAAATATGTTTTTTTTTTATTTTGCTACTGTTGTTTGCTGGTCAGTACTGGCAGATTTGACTGCCTTTTATGAGACCTGACCATAAAAAGTTAAGCAGGGAGTGATTAACATTTGTTAAGATAGGGTCTTGTGCTTTAGTAGCACTTAACTGGTTTACCTTTTTCAAGATATCAAAATGTAATCACTGTGCTCTGTGCACTACATTTATTTTATTATACTTTGCTGACCTGCACTGCCATTGGTTGACATACCTAGTGCTTCCTTGACTTTATAAATGTTACCTCTCTTTCACAAACAGTTAACCATCCTGTTAATATTGTCAAATGTTTGCCTTCCCCCACAAAACCACACTGATCCATATCTATCAATTTTGGTATCACTTTTGCCATTCTTTTTAGCCATTACAGACATAAACACTTTATAATCATGGTTTAGTATTGAAATGGGTCTGTATGAAGCTGGATCCGATGGATCTCTACTCTCTTTAGGTATTACCGTTACCCCTGCCTTCTTCCAGGATGCTGGAACTTCTCCTCCTCTTAATATACTGTTAAACAAAAGCTTCCAGATCTTTATCATTTTTTTCCCTCCTAGCTTCCAAATTTCCACAGGAATACCATTTATTCCTGGGGACTTTCCTGTAGATTGGTTATACATCACCATTTTTATCTCATCTCCACCTATCTTGTTAGTAATTGAGTCTCGTCTACCTCTAACCTTGGCATATGTAATTCTTCCATAAACATTCACATTTGCCATTTGTAGATTTTCTTGATTTTCATATTTCTCTGCTTTATACAAACTTTCATAACATTTTTGAAATATTTCAAATACTTCTACATATGTGCTAATTTAATAAAAATGTCTATTGGAAAAAAAAAAAGTTAACTATCTATTAAGAGAAAAAGTTTGAAAACATACTGTTATTTGTCTCTTTCTCCCATCTAGCAAAATGAATATGCTATTTGCTGAAGTGTTGGTAAGAAAAGGTCATTGAACCATGTTTATTAAAGATGGGCTTTATCTATGATAGATGTAGTTTGCTTATAAACTTGAATAACATTTGTTTTCTATACTTCTGAATAAAGAAAACTAACTGCAGTTAAATGAAAGCTTGGTAAAAGGATGCACGGCTGAGTAAGAGTTAATTTACTGAGGCAAGCTGTGTGTCCTGGAAAATTCCAGCCACCACTGTTGAACGAAGTATTCTGTACCTTTTTGAACATTCTGTACTAACTGTGGTTTTTAGGTAAACATTCTACACTAGCTGTGGTTTTGAGGTAAAGCATTCTTTTCTGAGGTAAATTGTGATCCTAGATGGTTTTCATAGCCAACTGTCATCTGTTAGAAATGTAACAAAAGCTATTTTGGCTAGTAACAGGAAAGTATAAAAGTTGATGTCAGTAAACAAGCTGATCAGATTGAGATCATCTTGGCCAACATGCTGCTGTAATCTGGTTAGCTGCAAATAAAGAAATTTTCATCACCTGAGGCAGATGTGACTCGCTTGAATTTTTTCTTCTGACATTTTGGTCCTTCGGACCGGAAACCTCTACGAAGATACGGATCAGACCGACAGAGAGACCGAAAAACCTGCGCAGGTGAGGGTTTCTTATCTTAAGATTCCCTCGACGGAAAGCCCTCCGACTGATTTGTCGTTGGAAAGAGGCCGGCCGCTCTCTAATCCCTATCTGAGGGACGGTTTCCGAACCAAAAGGGGAAACGGAGTCTCATCTGGATCAGGTAGGATGAAAAATAAATTTTTCTTTTAATTTAATTTAACCTTGTCGACAGGGGTTTTATTTTTAGTTAAGGGTGGGTAGGAATAATTGTTAAGATTATTTTTGTTAGGATTACCTGTTATTTTGTTAGGATCCCCCGTTAAGATAGCCCCATTTTGTAATAAGCTCTGTAAAAATAATTTTGATGCAGTCCTAAAATATACAGTCCTAAAATAAGAAATCTAGGGAAAACATGGGTTCAAGTTGCTGCAAGTGTGAGAGTGATGCCTGTTTAAATGTTGATGCTAACTATTTGAAAAGGTTAAACAAAAATAATGTTAAATTTTTGAAGAAGTGGAAGTTGAAATATGATTTTGATGGTACACTGAATAAGAATGCCTGTGCAAAATTGGTTAGAGATTTGAAAAGAGATGCAGGAACTAGAACTAAAAAACAGAGACAATTGGGATTTCCCCAAGCACAAAAATGGTTAGAAGAAGCAAATAGACGAGCTATAAAAGAAAAAGAGTGTCAGGAAAAAGAGAAGATAAATCAAAATGGATCACTGGTGCCAAGTGGAAAAGTAGCTTTATTTTCAAATAAGGAAGATGAGCACACAGTTTGTGCAGTACAAAAGCAGGCAACCGCCCTACCGTATGGTGAAATTGCTGCTGCCATACCGGGGGAACCTCCTCAATATCAGTCTGAAGATGTGGGATCTGTACAGCAGGGTGGGTTATTAGCTGCTCAAGGAAATGTTGTGACCCTCCAATTTACCCACAAATTCCCGTAGTACCCAAAGTTGCTTTGCAACAGGTAGACCAACCTATGCAGTTAAGGTCAGGACCAGCAGGGCAAGGACGTTGGGCTATTAAACTTTCTGACCATTCAGAAGCTCTTCCCTTAATACAAGTTGCAAACCCACAAGCAGGAGATGTTGGACAAGAACCAACTATTTTAGTTTATCGTCCTTGGGCTAGAGAGGATATAAAACGAGCTACGGATGGTATTCCTCATCCCAAGGTTAATTTTCAAAAGTTTTCTGAGGACATAGTTGGTATGCGTTTAAGTTATCATCTAAATGGTTTAGAAGTAGAACAAGTAGTGCAACAAATCTTAGGTCCAGATTGGCACTTAGTTTGTGGTACTTGGACATGTAAGGCAGATGACGTCACTACATTAAAGCATAATTCTGGGGTGTTAAATACACGAGTCACTGATCTGTTAAAGAGAATGTCTGATAAGTGGCGTCCAAGAGCAGATTGGACAGTAATAAATCAGTGCCTCCAAAATTATGATGAATCTGTAGATCACTATATTGTAAGACTGACAGAAGTGTTCAATAACCATTGTAAAATGATGATTCCGCAGGATCAGACTAATGATAGTCCATATAAACAGCAATTAAAGAATGCTTTCCTTAAAGGTTGTAAGGCTCCAATAAGTAGTTTTATTACTAAGCACATGGTAGATCATAAAACATGTAGACTGCAACCTTTGTTTGAATATGCACGACATGCTGAGTGAAATTTTAATCTAAAAAAGAAAAAGAAAGTACAAGTGTTGGCAGTAGAGGATGATGGTGGGATATTCCTAGCACAGGACCAAAGGGGGCAAGGGTGCCATGGTGGCATAAAAAAATGTGGGGGCCTGCAATGGGACACGTTAAATGAACCAGGTGGACATTCAGCCTATAGGGAAAGGTTAAAATGTGGAGAATGTTTTAAATGCGGTAGATGTGGGCACTTCGCTGCTGACTGAGAAGAGTGGCAACATCCCCCACAGCTTATGAACAAGGGCTCCGCATGACTATATGATAGTAAAGAAAGGTGCCATCTTCATTATGGGGATAGTGAAGAGGCAGACACTCTCTACGATGAATGTCAAAACACTCTAATGGAAGGGTGGGATTGTGACTGTGAAGTCATAAACCTGGCAAATTTTGGTATTGCTATGCATCTAGATCAGAAACCCATGATAGAGTTTTTGGTTGAGGGACAAAAAGTGAAGTTTTTATGTGATTCAGGTGCATCGCGTACACTTTTTGGGTCCAGCAGTTCTGCCTCCGAACTGCGAAACAGATGAGTTTGTCCTTGTAAAAGTGGCAAACGGGAAAATTTATAAGGAACCACTGTCTCATCCTCTACTGTTCACAGATCCGCAAACAAACCAAACTGTTAGGTGTAGGGTAATTATATCAAACGTTTGTCCAGTTAATTTGCTGGGAAGAGATTTGATGCATGTGTTTGGAATAGCGGCAATTCCCACACCTAAAGGTATTGAGGCAAAAAGGTTAGCGGATGGCTTAGTAGTACAGGGAGTACAAGACTTGTTTTACTGGTATAGCCTAGACTTGATTTCAGATGGCCCGGGGAGGGTTGATACAGAGTTGATCAATC
This sequence comes from Protopterus annectens, assembly GCF_019279795.1. NCBI lineage: Eukaryota > Metazoa > Chordata > Ceratodontiformes > Protopteridae > Protopterus > Protopterus annectens. Next base: position 128,499,077 of record NC_056726.1, on the reverse strand, counting down.
TAGCTCTAAGTAAATCTAGGAGCGGGTCACCACAGGTTGCGGCGCACTTACATTGTACAATGTTCTATAAGGCCCTTGGTCTGGATAAAGAATTTGAAAAAGAATTCTTTAAGTACAAGTGTGCAAGGATAATTTTGAATGATATGTTTTGGGATACGCAAGGTAATACAGTAGTAACCTGTACTTTGACTAAGGAAATGAGTTCTTTATATCGCTCAAGTTATAGCCCACATATTTCAGTTACTAAAGCAGTGGGGACACATTGGGTAGATTTGGCGAAAAAGGTAACGATTTGGAACACAATGTCTGAAAGTCAGTTGAAAGATCAACAGATCCAGGTACAAAGATTAAATTGGGTGACTTGGGCACGACCAAGCGTGCACTTCAGGGATGACAAAACAGAAAAAGCATGACAAATCCTTCTAACTCAAGAGGAAGACAGTGCGTTAAGTGCCTTACCTGTAGATTTATGGTCAAAAGGTAAAAGAGATGTAGGATTGATGAAAACAGCAGGTGAAGTTTGTATAACTGCAAAGTCAGGTTTTGACCTTGTAAGCACCAATATCCACTAAGTAAGCAAGCAGAGGAAGGAATTAAACCAGTTATTGAACAGCTAAAACAGGTAGGAATTCTTGTTGAATGCCCAGATTCACCCTGCAATATTCCGTTGTTTCCTGTAAAGAAACCGGATAGGTCATGGAGGTTGGTTCAGGATTTACAAGCAGTTAATTCAGCTGTGATCCCAAGAGCACCGGTGGTCCCTGACCCCTATACATTACGTAATGATTTACTACCTCAGCACAGATATTTTTCTGTCATAAATATAAGCAATGCCTTTTTCTCCATACCACTATACAAGGAGAGTAAATTTTGGTTTGCATTCACTTTCCAAGGTAAAAGATACACATACACCAGATTGCCACAGGGTTATTGTGAGAGTCCGACAATATTCGCACAAGAAATGGCTGCGAATTTAGCTCAGTTTGTTCCCCCAGAGAAAAGCCAGGTCCTGTTGTACGTAAATGATATTTTATTGGCCTCACCCACGCAGGAAAGTTGTAAAAGGGATACCCTTGCCCTTCTTAGTTTTTTAGCTGAGCAAAGACATAAGGTAAATAAAGAAAAGTTACAATTGTGGAAAGCACAAGTAAATTACTTGGGTTATTTAATCTCGCAGGAAGGTAGACAATTAGAAAATAAAAGAAAACAAGCAATTCTTAAAGCACCTATGCCTACAACTAAGCGGGAGATGATGTCGTTTTTAGGTGTGACTAATTTTTGTAGAAGTTGGATTCCTAATTATGCTGAAGAAGTAGGGCCATTGACCGCACTGATCTATAATACTCCCATGGCAGCTAAAAGTAATATACAGTGGACAGATAAGGCAATACAAGCATTTAATAAAATTAAGCACTTGATAGCAGGATCCTCTGTTTTGGGTTTTCCGAACTATTCTAAGCAGTTTGTACAAATGGTTGATTGTAAGGGAGAATATATGACCTCGGTTCTGGTACAAGTACATGGGGATAAACAGAGACCGATAGCTTTTTATTCCTCCAGATTAGATCCTGTTGCAAGGGCATTGCTGCATTGTGTTCAAGCTGTAGTGGCAGCCGCCATGGCAGTGCAAGCTTCAGCATCATTTGTTTTGTTTCACCCATTAAAATTGCGAGTTCCACATTCAGTAGCTACTATACTTTTGCAAGATAAGATAACCTTTTTATCTCCTAGTCGACATTTGTCATGTATGACAGTGCTGCTGACACAGCCACATATGACCATAAAAAGATGTACTACTCTTAATCCGGTGACACTTTTGCCGACTCCAGAAGAAGGTCCTCCACACATTTGTTTAAAGAGCATTCATGACAAAGTACTTCCCCGACCAGATTTAACGGATATTCCGTTGGTAGATTATGATCTCATTTTGTTTGTAGATGGATCAGCAAAGAAAGACACTGTAGGAAAAACACTAGTAGGGTATGCTGTCACCACAGAAACTGAAGTTTTGGAAGCAAAAGGATTGTCAAATATTTATTCTGCCCAAGCAGCTGAGTTAGTGGCTTTGACTTGAGCTTGTACCTTAGGGGAGGTTAAAAAAGTGACAATTTATACAGATAGTCAATATGCTTTCTCTACTGTACATGTTTTCGCTCAACAATGAAAGAATAGAGAAATGGTTACTGCGACAGGCAAACCAATAAATCACAGAGATTTAATTTTACAGTTGTTAAATGCAGTGCAATTACCACTTCAGATAGCGATATGTAAATGTTCCGCACACACTAACAAAAAAGATCCTGACTCCAGGGGAAATGCCCTTGCTTATATGGCTGCAAAAAGGCAGCTCAAGAAAATGATTTGCTTTTACATGACAATGATTTAGAGCCCGGACACCTCTTAGACTTAGAGACACTAAAAGTAATGCAAACATTGACAACACAGAAAGAAAAATGTCGTTGGGTGAAATATGGTATCACTCAACAGGATGGGTTGTATAGGGCATCAGATGGCAAAATGGTATTACCCTCAAACCTTTTTAGGTATGCTGCATTGGTTAGCCATGGACCTGCCCATGTAGGAGTACAGACAATGGTTCAAATAGTGTCTAAGGTGTTTTGGTGTAAAGGATTTTCAGCTTATGCAAAGCAATTCTGTTTATCTTGTTTATTATGTGCAAAGTATCATGCTCAGGGGGGAGTTAAAAAATCTCAGCAGGCATTTCCTACCTCTCCATATCCATTCCACACACTCTGTATGGACTTTATTGAGTTGACACCCTCAGAGGGAAAAAAGTTTTGTCTAGTCATAATTGATGCTTTTTCTAAATGGGTAAAAGCTTTTCCAGTAAAGCATCCTGATGCATACACAGTAGCTAAGCTTTTGACAACAGAAATAATTCCCCGATTTGACCTTTTAAGGCGCATTTATAGTGATAATGGGTCTCATTTTGTAAACCAAATTGTGCAGAAGTTGGGTCAAGTGTTTCAAATTGATCTCAAGTACCATTGTGCTTACCATCCGCAGTCAGCTGAACTGGTGGAGAGACACAATGGTGTCCTAAAGCGTAAACTCCGCAAACTGATGGCAGAAACACATAGATCATGGACTGCGTGCCTTCCATTGGCACTCCTGTACATGCAAATCTCACCCTCCTACAAAGGACTTACACCATTTGAACTTTTGTTTGGGAGACCATATTACGTCCAGCAGTGGCAAGGATTGTTGCCAGTGGAACGTGAGGGGGGTGAGGATCTGGCGATTTATATGAAGAAGCTGCTAAATGTCAAGTCTCTTGTTCATAGGTAGGTAGGTAGGTACTATCAGCCCTAGCCTATAAGCCTATAAGCCATAACAATTCCCCGGCTATTTCTTCCCACATTATTTACTTTCCTGGACCCCTGTCTAGCAGGGTAATCAATGACTCCTTTGCAGATTCCAGAAGTGAAACCTTGTTAAGCATGGCACCCAGGGACTGGGTGTGGATCTGAATTGTGAAGAAAAAGAACTGGTCATCCCCCAGGTGGGAAGGCCCATATCAAGTACTTATCTCAACACCTACGGCTGTAAAGATCGCAGAGAGGACTTTGTGTATTCATATTACCCACTGTAAAAAACTTAAGACTTTTCCTTCTGCCATTGATGTTGTTCAGACTCCATTGGACCCCTGAACGCAAAGTCTGACTACAAAGGAAGGATGGATATGTTCAACTGGTACTTGAACTGTTACGTGATGATGATTTTGGTGGCGAAAGTAAATATGTCCATACGAGAAGGAACAGTTGCAAGAGAAAAAGCAATGGTGGTGCTGCAAGTGCAAACAGGTGTTACTACTGTGTTTAAGGTAAAACTTTGTGAAGGAATTTTGGACTGTTCTAAATGGAACAATAATGATTTCTTGACTCATGCAAAATATTTGTGCAATAGAGACTGTGCGTCCTGGTCAAATGTTTGCTGGTCAACAGATGTGAATGGATGGGAAACAAGTGGTGCAGTGATACCGGAGATAGATAAAAGCAGGCAACAAAGAATAAAAATTGCGCATTTCCAAGGTACTGAAGTGATTACTATAACCATCGTGTCACCACAAGAAAGTGATTCAGGAGTTTATGGAATCGGAGTGTCTCTTCCAATTGGAACTGACCCTTTGGGGACTCTCCAACTTAAAGTACAAAGCCTTAAAAATGCTACAAGTAAAGCAGATTTTGCCTTCACAGAAGAAGAATAATTGTTGCTCGAGAGGGGATTCGTACACCATAATAAATGGTTATCTTGGGTTAGATATAGTACCCGAGAGGCACATCGTGAGAACTGTGTTTCTTGTGCTGAAGGTAAACAGCAACTAGCGACAGTCCCATTGATGCAAGCTGAAGGTAATCTGACATGTCTGTTAAAGTTATTCTTCAACAAAACCGAAGATAAATGCAAAAATGAAACCCAGCGTTTTCCAGTCATAAGCAAAGTTGAGAAACCGCCTACAGCAATCTCTTATCCAGGTTCGTATATGTGCATTTCCAGAGATGGCACAGGAAAGAATTATGGCAATATGGGACAGAACTATTGCAATGTTAGTGTAAATGGCAATGAAAATCCATTTCTGGAGAACCAAACTCATAGTTTAGCAGACGTTTGGTGGTTATGTGGAGACAACAAACTCAAATCAAGGCTTACGATTCCCTGGAAGGAAACTTGTGCACTTGCAAAGTTAATTCTGCCATTCTACATTTTCCCAGTTCCAGCAAGCAATTTCGTAAAAAAACCTGAAATAAAGCCGAGGTGGTTAAATAAGAAAAAAAGAGAGGCACCGAAGCAATCCTTCGATAGCTGTGTCTACATCAATAGCATTAGCGTACCAAGAGGTGTGCCTGATGAATACAAAGCAATAAACCAAATAGCGGCTGGTTTTGCATCCTTCTTTGTCTGGATTCAACCCAATAAGAATGTGGACTGGATTAACTACATTTACTATAACCAGCAGCGTTTTGTAAACTATACCAAAGATGCATTAAAAGGTGTTGCTGAACAACTGAAGGCCACTTCGCAGGTGGCATGGCAGAATTGAATTGCGTTGGATATGCTCCTGGCCAAAGAAGGAGGAGTTTGCAGGATGTTTGGGACTTTCTGTTGTACGTACATCCCAAACAACACTGCCCCTGATGGGAGCATCACTCGAGCTTTGAAAGGTTTGGAAATGTTATCCGAAGAATTGGCAGAGAACTCTGGGGTAAATAATCCCTTTACAGACTTTCTACAAGCGTGGTTTGGAAAATGAAATCATCTCATCGGCAGTTTCCTGGTGTTCGTCGGAGTCGCTGTGGCTATCGTGGTAGTATGTGGTTGCTGTTGTATACCCTGTATCAGAGGTCTTCTACAAAGACTGGTTGATACTGCTGTTACAAAGACGATGTACCAGCAGTTGCAACAGACTGGTGAAAGTGAATACATTGAAATGTGACTTTTGCAAATGTTTTAAAGTTTAAAAGTTTGTCTTGCAAATGAAGTAATGTATGCAAAGAAAAACTTAGTTTTTACCATATATTGCTGAAATAAAAAGACAAATAAAAGTGTTTTGAGGGGGGAAATGTTAAGAGAAAAAGTTTTAAAACATACTGTTATTTGTCTCTTTCTCCCATCTAGCAAAATGAATATGCTATTTGCTGAAGTGTTGGTAAGAAAAGGCCATTGAACCATGTTTATTAAAGATGGGCTTTATCTATGATAGATGTAGTTTGCTTATAAACTTGAATAACATCTGTTTTCTATACTTCTGAATAAAGAAAACTAACTGCAGATAAATTAAAGCTTGGTAAAAGGACACACGGCTGAGTAAGAGTTAATTTACTGAGGCAAGCTGTGTGAAAATTCCAGCTACCACTGTTGAACTAAGTATTCTGTACCTTTTTGAACATTCTGTACTAACTGTGGTTTTGAGGTAAACATTCTGCACTAGCTGTGGTTTTGAGGTAAAGCATTCTTTTCTGAGGTAAATTGTGATCCTAGATGTTTTTCATAGCCAACTGTCAACTGTTAGAAATGTAACAAAAGCTATTTTGGCTAGTAACAGGAAAGTATAAAAGTTGATGTCAGTAAACAAGCTGATCAGATTGAGATCATCTTGGCCAACATGCTGCTGTAATCTGGTTAGCTGCAAATAAAGAAATTTTCATCACCTGAGGCAGATATGACTCGCTTGAATTTTTTCTTCTGACACTATCCTAATAGGATCACAAATAATGACCACTTTTTGCACATCTCCATATATCCCCCCCATCAATAAATCAGGACATCCCCAGTACTTGCCCCCTTCTCCTTATATCTAGGGAACAGGTCATCACTGCTCTCTTAAAGGAAAAAGATACAGCCTCCATAGGACCCGATAACATCCCAGGCTGCATTTTACGTGAACTCAGGCAGGAGCTTGCAGCACCATTAGGTGCCCCATTCAACCAAAGCCTGAGTACTAGCTTCATCCCAGCTGAGTGGAGGACAGCCACTGTCATCCCTTCACACAAAGGTGGAGTGTCCACCAATACAGGAAATTGAAGACCTATCAGCATAACTAGCCTGATCTACACGGCCATGAAACAGATTATCATGGATCTCATTAACAAGGATATTAGCAACCTCCAAACACTTGATCTCACACAGTTTGGCTTCATCAAGGGGAGGTCATGTCTGCTAAATTTGGTTGACTTCTTTGAGACAGTCACCAAAGCCATGGACAAGGGGAAGACGGTGCACACCGCTTACCTTGACCTGACCAGAGCCTTTGACACTATTCCCCACTCGGGCATAATAGATAAACTCTCTCAACTAGGCATCAGTCCATATGTTACAAGATGGGTAGCAAACTGGTTCACTGATAGAACCCACGTAGTTGAAACAGGGGAAGCCACCTCAATCAGTAGACCCATAACAAGCAGCATACCCCAGGGTTCGGTCTTGGGGCCTCTGTTATTTGGGATATACTTTTCTTAGGTGATGGCCAAAACCAGTGGCTATGGCTGACCAAGTTTGCAGTTGACTGCAAGCTGGGTGCTGTCATCAATTCCCCTAGTGATGTGGACATCCTCCAAGAGGATCTCACTCAGACAAATGACTGGTGCCAGAAACATGGCCTCAAGCTGAATACCAAAAAATGCATCATCATCCCCTTTGAGGAGAGTGACGTCCCCATAAATTATAACATTAATAACAATGTCCTAACCATTCAATCAGTCATGAGGGATTTGGGCACCCAGGTTGATAGCAATGTGACTTTTGACCACCATGATGCTTCCATTGGATGGAAAGCCTTCTACATGGACCACCTCATAAGTAAGGGTTTCTCATCCAGGGACAAGGAGGTCATGACATCCCTGTATTCTTCCCTTATAAGGCCCATTATTGAGTACAATGCCCCTTTCGGCATGTACCTCGCAAAGCACATGGAGCAGCTGGAGAGACCACAGAGGTCCTCACCAGGAGAATCCAGGACCTCAAACATCTACCATACACAGATAGGCTAGAAGCCCTATCCCTCTACTCAGTTTCATACAGACTCCTCAGAGGTGACCTCTGTCTGGCATACAAGGTGATCACGGACCCCACCTTGATGGGACGGCTGCATATTAGTAAGTCAAGCTCCACTTGAGTAACCCACACGTGTGGCCTCAACCTGGTCGGTGACATCAACAAGACTTGTTGGCGGGACATATTTGTGTCCGAGAGACTCCCCCGTCTATGGAATAGACTCCCTTTCAACATTAAGCAGAGTACCTCTTTACCCCTTTTTTAAGCGCAATATGGATAACTAGATGGGAAACAAAAATATACCCCTGGGATTCCACCCATGTCCCTGCTGGACAGGGGCATATGGTGCTGATTTGTCTAAACATGGGCTAAAGTCTTGGCTAGGCTTATAAGGGCCTCAGGGCCAATAGCCTAGTAACCTCTTATGATCCTATGTACCTTCATGCCTTGTTAAATCAGACCATAAATTATCGCACTTTCCTTTAAAACTGATGGTACTTCTCCTGTAAGCAACACTGTGTTTAGGGACTTCTCAAAAGCAAACCTTCTTCAGTTTGACTTCAGATGGCTTAAATAAAATCTGCTGTAATTCTCCTCTGAAGAACCCTATTGCTAAAGCTGCTACATGTACCTCTGACTTCTACTCCCACTTAAATAGTTGTACTAATAAGGCAGTCCCCATATGCAGCAAATACACTGAGAGGTTTAAAAATCCTCTGTAGTTGAATACCTGTATAAATTATATTACAAGAGAAAGAAAGTGCACATGATCTGAAATAGTAATTGGGTGCATTTCAAGACCTTCAATTAAAAAAAAGCGAAAGAAAGTGTGCATTGCTTATAAGATGACTCATTCTAGTTCCCTTAAGATCATACTTAAGCAAACTAACAAAGAGCTTAAGGGAACTGTTAAGAAACTCAAAGTGGAGTACGAACTTAAAATAGCCAGTAAAACCAAAAAATTACTGCAAATCTTTCTTTAACTATGTCAGGAAGTTAAGAACTAACACTCGATAGTGTTTGGTGCTACTCCACAAGAATAATACATTCTCTGACCCAAAGGAAATAGCTAATACCCTAGGTAACAAATGTAGTACAAATGTTACTTCACACAGAATTATAGCTATCCTACAGGTTCCACAATCTTAGTCACCCCCTTTAATTACGATGAAAAAAGTTCTCTTACCCCTTTCAAAAACTAAGAATACTTCATTCTTGGACCCTGACAACATGCTAGGTTGCCTGTTTATCAGTGACAAATATGGCCTTACTGAACCCCTACCTAAACTCTTTAATCTAAGCCTCTCCATTGGTTACATCCCTGAAGCCTGGAAAACAACTATTATAATGCCATTAGACAAGGATGGCTCACCCACGGACCATGGTAACTATGGACCCATTGGTCTCACTAGCCTCATATGTAAAGCTATGGAGCACATTATCTCAGACTTCATTAATCTGGACAGTGAGCATCTCCAAGCCTGGGCCCTCATCAATTTGGCTTTATTAAAGTAATGCCCTGCCTCTTTAACTTCATTAATGTATTTGAAAAAGTAATTGAAGCAGTGCATAGTGGTTATATAATGCATACATCATATCTAGACCTGGCCAAAGGCCTTTGACACTATTCTTCATGCAAGCATTATTGATAGACTTGTAAATCTGGATATACAAGTCCTTACATTGTGTGATAGATAAATAACTGGTTGTCTGCTAGAACCCATGTGGTTATAGTAGAAGATGTCACTTCTGAAAGCAAAACAGTTACTAGTGGTGTACCACTAAACTCAGTTTTGGGACCTCTCCTGTTTGGCATATATTTCTTAGACCTTCAGTCTAGCACTTCTGACTTACAGTTAACTAAGTTTGCAGATGACTGCAAACTGGGTATTGTTATTCATTCTTCAACTGACTCAGAATTGCTCAAACACAGTTTAGACCATGTTAACAATTGGTGCAAGGACAATGGTCTCAAATTACATGTAAAATATGTAGCATAGTTCATTTTGATAAACAAAACAGTTTCACTTACTGTATAGGAGATGCACCCTGTGAATCAGACACTGTTGCAAGGGATCTGGGTAATCTTACTGATAGTTTCCTATCATTTGACCATCATGTCTCCACAGTAGTTTGGCAAACCTTTTACTTGGCCCATCTGATTGCCAAAAGCATCTCCACTAGCTCCAGAGATGTCTTAATTCCTTTTTACTCATCAGACCCATTATTGAATATAATGGACCTTCTGGTATGTATTTATCTGAACATATCACACAATTTGAGAGATGTCAGATTCATAACTAAACATATCAGTGGCCTCAGAAATCGTAGTTATCAGGACAGAATAGCAGCCCTTTCTCTGTACTCAGTTTCTTACTGACTCCACTGTGGAGATCTATGTCTAGCCTTTCGTGTCATGAAAGATCTGACCCTATTTGAGCTCCTATTCCTTTACAGAACTAATGGTACATCAAATACTTTGTTAAAAGAACTAAACCTTTATCAGCAGATAAATAAGACATGTTGGTATGATAGACTCACATCTCAAGGTACCCCTCACCACTGGAGCAAACTTCCTCTACATGTCAAGCAGAGTAACACCCTTACCACCTTCAAGGTAAACCTAAATAATTGAATGGGTAGCCTCAAATTCTCTCTCTGTCTACACTATCTTGCCTTCCTTGAAGCATAAGTAAAATTCTGAATACATTTGTTGGCTAGGTTTGACATGGTCTGCAGAATGAATAAATAGCCTTTCAAGCTATGAAAGCTCCACCCCTATTTTGCCTCCTATTTGTTTATAGAAATGGTAGTGGGAACATTGGCTCTATGTGGTGGCCATCGTTGATGTGACACCCTGAACCCCATGTACAAAATGGGAAAAAAGGGGCTTGATGTCAATGCCAAAACATGAGGGATCAGGAAGGAATTGTTAATCCTATGTGAAGGGATTGGAAAGTGATGTTTCTTTGCATGCTTAGTCCTGAGCATGTTGCTCCCATCCAGAAAAGGGTTGACAATGGTGCATAAAAAGAGGGGGGGTGAGTAAGACGTATAGTTGAAGGACTGTATGGTAGGAAGTATAGAAGGAGAGAAGAGTTAGAAGCAGATAGAGTTGAAGTATGGTATGTATATACTTACAAAGTAGATGTCTCCAGTTGAAAGATGCAAGCAAGGTTTACATTGCCATACATTGAGAAAAAACCCTACCTGGGGCTAGTTAGGTCTCTGACTGTATGTCAATGAGTTTTAATCCACCATTTTAATACCAACAACATTCACTGCCTCTGATCTTTCTTCCTGTGGGAAGGAACACACTTGCAAGTGCTCTCAGTTCAAACTTTCTAGGTTGTCACAAGATGGGCAGTCTATTTCCCTAATGTATACTTCTGATAACACTTCTGATGAGTAGCTACCAAGCACACCAGTTCACTTTAGTGGCAAGTTTGTTGTGCATTTACACATGTCATATACCTCATTAATTTGTATTATTAAAATGTTCAGCTTCATATCAATACCAAGGCTCTAGAGTCTTGGCTGATCATTGTCATAACAGTTCAGTACAAAGGGATTAGAATGTTATATCTGCAATAAAACAACTACAAGATCAACTAAAACTAAATGCTAAAAAATGAAGTATCATCTCTGTTGGAAAACAACTAAATGCTAAAAATGAAGTATCATATCTCCTGGAAAACAACAAATTGCAACTACCCACTGTAACAATGATTTACACTCTGCAATGGGTCTGTCATCAAATACCTGGACACCTGGATAGGTAGCTTCCTCTCCACTCTCCTTTGATCACAATACAGCTACTGTAGTTAGGAAGCCCTTCTATATATCATAATTAACCATTAAGGGCATCTCTTCAAAACCAAGGATGTTACTGTCCTAATGTACTCTGCCAGGGTTAGACCCACTATAGAATATAACAGACCCTTTGCCATGTATCTCACTAGATATATCAAAGAACTCTAAAAACCCGTAAATGTTCATAACAAATAGAATCACTGGCTTCAAAAATCTTAGCAATCAGGAGAGGCTGAAGTCACTGTCTCTGTACTTATTGTTATATGGCTGCTTTGAAGGGAGATCTAATACCTTGCTTTCCATGCCATGAGGGATCCCATTTAATGAGACTTCATTTTTCTCAATGTGTAAACAGTACAGCCAACACTCGAACAAGAGATCTGAATATATGTCAGGGAATAAATACAACACCTAGCACTTCCCTTTGTTCTAGAAAAGACTGACCCTTGAGTGTCAAGCAGTGCAATTCCCTGCCTGTCTTTAAACATAACTTTGACAATTTGGAAGGGTACCCTAAAATACATTCCAGGACTTACAAGTCTTACCCTCCTTGAAAAGGTTGCTAGAACCAGGGGGTGGTTATTAACAAAGAATACATGGCCTCTGGTCTAATAGCCTTGTATACCTATGAACACTGTAGGAAATACTGTGCTAAATAGATAAACTATCAGTGGCCATTACTGATGCACTTACTACACTCTCCATCCTTACAGTAATGCTCGAGTTCTTTGGTCCTCTAATAAATCTATACTACAAATCATCAAATGCAACAACAATACGACTCTCTCTACTCCAACTATGTTTCCAACATTTGGAACCCCATCCCTCAAACTATCTTAACCACTGCTAACCTATCCCACTTCAAAAAACTGCTTAAACAACACCTAAGTAATAACTGACTTTGTTCATGCTATAGCCCTGGATAAGTCCTACTCTTCCTGTCTATTAGTTCCTAATTAATAGTTCATCATCTTAATGTCCAACTTCAGTAGAAAGTGAGTAATATAATTATATATCTTCCTCTCTCTCCCCCTCTTCCTCCCTCATCACTAAATTACCACTTAACTATCTGCTCCACTTATCTCCTTACCAATATCTTATTTTCTACTCATCCCACTTACCCTATCTTATTGTTTTCTGTTCCCCCTTTCCTCCACACTATATTTTTTTCTAGCTATTCTTCCTCTTAGTCCTTCCTACCCACATTGCAGACGTCTTTTTTTCTTCTAGCCTATGTCACCTCCTCTTCTGTAGTATTTGTTTGTAATCTTGTGTTTCATCGTCTACCCTGCTCATCTATGAGAAATATTATGAGACCTAAAATTACATATGTATTTTTCTGGTCAACCCTGCTTTGAACTTTTGTATATACATAAACTTTTTCATAACTAGTCAATGTAACTCGATGAAATTCTTTGTAATTTTTGTAATGCCTTGTATGTTTTCTTTTGTATTTGCCAAATTGTTACAGGAGCTTTTCTCCCCAGGCCTCCGCTGAAAATTGGCGCTAGGCCATTCGGACTTTCCTGGTAAACTAATGTTAAATAAATAAAGCCAAATAAATAAAATTGATCACAACAATACTGAAACCTTAGTATTTGAAATTATAGGGTCATAGTTAATATACTAGGCTAATGGCTACCATGGCCTTTATAAGCCTAGTTGTGGAATCTGATCCAATTGTGTTTCTGTGTATCATGAGTATTTATTAGGAGAGGTATGTTAGGAAGTTTCTAAAAGTTAAGTGAGGAGTATGTTAGTTTGGGCATTACTGACAGCCTCTGTCTATTAAAGACATGGGTGCCAGACCTGGGATGAATTTCTGATTTCCCATCCATTGGTCAAGTTTAGGCTTAAATAGGGTTAGAGATGAACTGTACTGCACATGAATGCTCTGTTCCAGAGCATGGGAATGCTCTGACATATAGGTTCATAGATGTGTACTAGGCCAACGGCCCTGGAGCCTTTACAAGCCTAGCCTATAGAAGTGCCCTGGCATCAGATATATATATATATATATATATATATATATATATATATATATATATATATATTGCCAACATATCTTAATGTCTTATTTATATCACAAGAAAAAAATAAATCCTTGAATCTAGTGGTCCTAATGCTGTTTGTTTTATGAATGTGCAAAAGGTCCATCAGAGCTGGATTAGAGGATGCACTGTATGCCAGGCAGAGAATGCCTCTCAGTAACCTGTAAGAGACAGACCCCAGGATTCATGAAGCTCAGCACAAGGCCGGCATTAGGCTTGCGCCAACCGTGTGGCGTGAAGATGGCGCAGTAGCGCCAAATGCATATTAATGAAGGCGCGCTGCCGCCACAGCCACGTGCATAGGAAACGAGCGTGAGTGCATAGGGCATGTTGAAGTGCCGCACAGAGGCGTGGAAATGTCAGCTGTCAATGTGCAACCTAAAATGCTTGCATATAACAATTTGCATGCAATAGTAATCACATCTGTCAGTGTCCGTGGATACTGAAACATATGCAAAGCATGCAAGACAGTTCCTGTGAACACAAAATGAAGAAGCAAACACAAATGCATGGTAGGGAATAACGGGTCCCTATCCCGCAAACAAATGACATTGAAAACCATGTGCCCATAGTCCAATGCAGTGTAGATAGTTATACCAAGTGGAAGTGAAACGCATCATGTTAGCTCACCGCCAATAGCTACGTCCAGCCCAATGGTCAGGGTCACCAGCTGTCCCACATTGTGAGGGAGAGTACACAGCTGGGCAGATGTGTCCATAACAAAACCATGATAAATGTAAATATCTAGCGACCGTATGACAGAATTATATACCACAACGCATGTAATAGTCACATACAATAGGTATGTCTGTATTTAACATACCATATGTGACAAGAAATAGAATAAGCAAGAAAACGAAACAGAAGGAGCATATAAACTGCTACAACAATAAGGCAACATGTAGGCTTAAAGGAACAGTATTATCCGTAGCGTTGACTGTGGGTATGTGTTGTCCAGTACAATCAGATATGTGTCCGGAATATATCCCATCCTGGACATAGGAAAAGGTGGCACCCTACCAATGATCAGAGCAGTTGGCCAAAATCCGCAAATATGCGGTCCAAGCCGTAATTGTCAGGATGTGTCACAGTTGAACGGGTATTACCCGGGTGTACCAACCATGCCATGAAAGTTAAGTATGGGCATGTACCTATGTGCATGATGTATAGCATGTGGAAGGTGAAACATGCCAGGGTAGTCCACACAACCATACAGGTACCTGACATATGTAGTGTATGCAATGTGTTACCTTGACCGTGTCATGGGCCATCAACCAAAGCAGTGATGGATGGAGTGTCAGGAATATGTGTGTGGGGGGGATGGGTAATGGTATAATCCTCAAAGGCGAGACTGTGTCATATGCAGAATAGGTGAACTGGAGGTGTATGAGGGAGCAGTGGGGTGAATCAGAAAGAAACACAAAGAACATGTATACACATCTGCAATACAACCTGACAGGCCATACTGTAGAACATAATCCCACAAACATATGACTATTAAAATGTGCGATACAAATGTATAGAAATGTCACCGGCACATACCCACATATTGGTCCTGATGAAACCGGCCCATTCAAATGCAGCACACCTGGATGCATAATAGAATACCCATCATCCCCTCCACAGCACACAACCCACCCCCATACCTGAACGTCCACCAAATCCAGCCATACTTGGCCTACTAGCTTGGCGTAGCCACATCTATACATAGTGATCACTACTCATATATAGTAGGCAGTGTCACCCTAGGCAGTTTCAGGATTGCAAACTATGTATCCCTTGCATGTAAAACCACCAACACATTTTTGTAAAGCCAAAAGAATGGTCGGTATTGGTCTTGTTAAATTTTTGGATATCCATCATGGGATAAGTAACTTGTGTAAACATCAGAATGGGTATCAAGACACAATGTCCAGTCCTGTAGACATCTGGACACAAGTTTGAATGTGCAGTAGTGGTGCACAAGACTGTCCAGCCCTAGACGGTCATGCAGAACGTACTACCCAGGATCAAACAACTGCTCGTGATGCATGTGTCCCCACATGAATAATCGAGAGAATATCTTGTACACGTTCGCATAGTGGCACTTGGAAATAGGGTGATGAAGGCACTGACGTAAACAGAATACCCCCTGATCCACTGTGTGAGGGACAGTCACTGTGTGGGTAGGTGTGTCCTGACCAACAATGATACAATGCCAAATGTCCTGTGATTGTAGAAAATAACTATGTACCATACTGCATGTAACAGTTGCCTAAAGCAGTCATCTCAGGATAGAAAATACGTAATTCATACAAGAAACAGACTAACAACTAAAGTGCTAAAGGTATAGGCTCTCAGCTAGGAAAATAATGAATGTTCTAAACCTGCAGTGACCATGGGTATGTGTTGGCCTAAACAATCTGGTGTCCCCAGAATATATCCCAACCTGTACATATGACAATGTGTCAACCCTACCAATGGTCAGAGCATTCACACAATAACTGGCCAGCCTCTTAATCACTCACAAAGCCAGTGACCTTTGGAGGAATGGTGTTGAATGAGAATGACTAATTACAACAATTAAGAGTAATAGACGCATTTAACTGCAGAAAATAAGTAGTAATACGAATCTATCAACACGTTCCAAGTTAATAGTACTAATATTGTAGAAGTGTCCGTGACTGTCCCTGATTTGTCATAAACTTATCCCTGTCACTGTAGAAACTAGTCCCCCAGTATCACAGAGGTCCATACACATATGTACACCAACCGTCACATTTGTTGACAGGAGTATTGCATACCTGTAGTGAATTTAAAACTGATGTCCAGAATAATATTCATCATATTGCAGCCCCCCAAACATCTCCAGCGCCCAAGTGAGAACTGCTCTCTCCAAAGCAAGTGAGAACTGCTCTCTCCAAAGCAAAAAACACAGCATCCATGGGACCTGATGGTGTCCCCGGCTGTGTGCTCCATGAACTCAATGAGGAATTAAACCCACAGCTAGGACAGCTGTTTAATCAAAGTCTTACCTCTGGATACGCCAGGAGTGGCGACTGCAACTGTGGTACCACTTCACAAAGGCGGTGCCTCCACCGACCCTGGAAATTACCGCCCATTAGCTTGACAAGCCTTATCTGCAAAGCCATGGAGAGGATCATAATGGACCTCATAAATAAAGACATAGGAATTTGCAGACTTTGGATCCAACCCAGTTTGGCTTTGTCAAAGGCAGATCATGCCTTTTAAACTTGGTTGACTTTTGAAACAGTCACCAAAGCCATTGATGAGGAAAGGCAGTCCATACAGCCTACCTCGATCTGGCTAAGGCCTTCGATACAATACCCCATTCGGGTATCATTGAAAAACTCATCAGCTTAAATGTCAACCCATACATCACAAGATGGGTTGCAAACTGGCTGAGTGACAGAACCCACAGGGTCAGAGCTGCTGGCGCCATGTCAGACTCAAAGCCTGTCACAAGTGGTGTCCCACAGGGCTCAGTCCTGGGCCCACTCTTGTTTGGCATCTACTTTTCTGAAGTACAAGCAAACACAGGAGGGTTATGGCTGACAAAGTTTGCAGATGACTGCAAACTGGGCCATATAGTAGAAAACACATCTGACACAGATAACCTTCAGAAGAGTCTCACAGAAGCGGATAACTGGTGCCAGAGCCACGCCTAAAGTTAAATGCCAAAAATGCATAGTCATACCCTTCGAAACAAGGTTACCCCTAGCTACCAAATAGGTGGCAATCCACTGAGCACAGAAGAAGTTATCAGGGACCTGGGGACCCAGGTTGATAGTAGTCTGTCATTCAACACCCATGTAGCTAAAGTAGTTAGGAAGACCTTCTACATTGCCCACCTTATCATGAAGGATTCTCATCTAGATCAAGGGAGGTCATAGTCTCCCTTTACTCATCACTCATCAGACCAATGATTGAGTACAATGCCCCATCCGGAATGTATCTGACCCGACACTTGCAGCAGCTGGAGAGGCCACAAAAGTTCCTCACCAAAAGGATAAAGGGTCTCAAAAATCTGTCCTATGCTGCCCGACTGAAAGAACTCCAGCTCTATTCAGTCGCTTACCGCTGCTCAGAGGTGACCTTTGCCTAACATCCAAGGCCATGTCAAACCCAGATTTGATGAATATGCCTCACCTCAAATTAATCTAGATCCATCAGAGCCACAAGGGCGGGAGACTTAAACCTTGACACGGCTATTAATAGGATGTGCTGGAGGGATAGATTCATCACCCAAAGACTCCCTATGCTGTGGAACAAAATCCCGGTACATGTGAGGCAGAGCACCTCGCTGGCCTTGTTCAAGAGAAATCTTGACCAATGGATGGGAGATCGCAGATATACCCCAGGGATTACCTCAGTGTCACTGCTCGACAGAGGCACAGAAAAATAATGGGTATAGTTCCCCATACTAAAGGGGTGGCGTAAGCCACAAAACGATGGGCTAGGCTTGTAAATGCCCTCGGGCAGATAGCCTAGTATGAACCTATGAACCTATATATATATATATATATGAATGAAATAGTCAAATGTGAAGAGAAACACGTGGAACCCCTCCCCACCCTGTATTATGTATTGGAACCACTCCCTGCCCTATATTATGTAGTGCCGACCTAATAATGTGGTCAGAGGTGCCCAAACACCTGCGTCTGAAAACACAGGTAGAATGTTAAAATCTGGATTAACTCTGTCCATGTGCTACATCTGATATTTGAACAGGTACAGGGCAGTTGTAGTCACCAGTCGGACAAGCCTAAACCCAGACCAGCACTTGAACACCCTGACAATCAAACACACGTATGTGCGAGGACTATAAGCGTAGGAGTTCTGAATATCCTTGGAGTGAGTAGACATGCAGCACGTGTCCAGAGCAGTAGGAAATAGGGAATATCGGAAGTGTAGTACTGTGGTTTTCCCAGCAGGAGAATGGATGCCTGCTGTGTAAATGAAGCGGTGAGGCGTATGTCAGAGTAGCTATGAACCATGGGTATACATATAAATGAGGCAGAACAACAATAGTGTAGTGGTTAGAGCATCCACCTAATGTAAAGGCATTCCCGGTTCAAGTACGACTATAGCACATATTAATTTACTGTGTAATGAATGCCTCTGTGCTGTAAAGCCAACATTTATACATGTAAAGGTAACCGTGTGTCTCGCATGGGGCCGTTAACCGGATTCCATCAATCAAAGTGGTACTTTCAGAAGGAATAAGGCACATGTAATCACAAAGAAGTGGCAGTAAACATATGTAACTCACAATAAGTAGATGCAAGTGCGCCTGCGCGGGTGTAAGCAGCTTGTAGCATAGCAAATGTATGTTGTCTTGTACAGCTATAACTTTTATATAGATAGATAGATAGATAGATAGATAGATAGATAGATAGATAGATAGATAGATGTGTGTAGAGATAAATATCCACAGACATAAAAGAAATATGCAATTATATATATATATATCTAAGAATGAATGCCGAAAGACGAAAGCAAACATAAGGGTTGTGAAGGGAATCTAGAGCAAGTAAGGTATTATAAAGTGCTCGCAGCGTATGTCAGATAAAGCTGCACAAGAGTGAGTAGAGCACCGCTATGCACACCAGAGGTAGGGTTATACCAGTGGCCATAACATCGTTGACGTGCTATGTCAACATTATACACAGATGGAATGTAGTTCATGTTGTGACCACCTACACTTGTAACCCACAAATCGTTCGTAATCCATAACACCAGGAAAGGCACGTATATGCAAATATGAATGGAGGGAGACCCTGTGAATACAAGAGGCGGTACAAAATGTGTGTAGGCCCCAATGCTCTGGAGAGGGCAATGTGTAAAGGTGTGTCATGGCTGTGATATCAGGTGGATAATGGCTGTTATGCATGGAAACTCAACACAGGTGTGCTGGAGAAACTATGGATATGCGATTATGGA
The DNA here is from genome assembly GCF_019279795.1 of Protopterus annectens. NCBI lineage: Eukaryota > Metazoa > Chordata > Ceratodontiformes > Protopteridae > Protopterus > Protopterus annectens. Next base: position 128,479,758 of record NC_056726.1, on the reverse strand, counting down.
CACAGGAGTGCTAGGGTATGTTGCGCCGGTTGCAATGGAGCAGCCTGTGGAGGTCAGTTAGTATGTAGGTGCGATTCCCAGATAGAGCGTTGTCTGCGTGGAGACATGTGTGAATGGGTGTACCGTCGTCGGAGGTTGTGCGTCAGGGCTGGCAGCCCGGAACGTAAAACCTATCTGCCAACCATGAGCGGAATGGAGTTCTGCTGTGACAACCCCAAATCGGGAAAAGCAGAAAGGCACAACTACATGCAGACATCAATATGTTGACGTACAATCTCTGTAACAAAAGCACTCATTCTATTAACATTAATAATATGAATGTGCACAGAAACAAACACACTAGCAGGAATAATAGGCTGCGCATACGAGTAATAGGTCGAATGACACTGTATCACATCACACTTATCAGCGGTACCCCAGACATGAAAAACGTACGAAATCTGTCCACTGTATAACGTGCAGTATACTGATCACAAGTTCACCGGAGTGAAGTGTCGGTGTCATAATGACTAAGGCAATAGTATGCTGTTGAAGCAGAGATGAAACCCAATACGCATGTGTAAGTGTCTATGTCCGGGAAATGTATTGGTTAACGGACACACAGATGTATATATAGATAAAAATATATATATACATGTAGATATATATATTGATATACACACATATATATATATATATATATATATATATATATATACACACACACAAAGATATATACATATATATATATATATATATATATATATATATATATATATATATATATATATATATATATATATATATATACACATACAACAGGTATTGATATATACACATACACACAAAACAAATATATATGTCATTGTAGATATACACATGTACATAGCTAGGTTACTTTACAGCAATTAGGGGTAACATATGTTCAGACTGGGCATATGTTACTGGGAAGTCCAATAAATAAATGTTGTACCTCCCACACCGCCCAGCTAGGCCGGTCAGACATACAGACATGCAATAAAGGTAAATACACTGCTGCATTCCAAACCACCAGCAGGAAAGTACCAGTGGGAGAGATCTGCAAGCTCTACACTTTAAACATGGATAACGGGGTTAAAAATTCACTATACAGGCAACCTGTAGTCACTGACGCAAGCAGGATGTAGCTGTACATGGAACAGTAGATTGTGCAAGTGTAATAACACATGGGTTGACAAAACGTACGACATGTGTCCCGAGACGGGGAGACTGGGCAATGTGTAGGGGTGTGCTCATACCCCAGTTGTGCTCACAGTAAGTAGTTCTCATGAGTGCTGTAGAGGGGTGCCAGGTAGGTGAACAATGGGTATGCAATAATGGGCTTAAGTGTGCAGGTGCTGGTTGGCAGAGATGTAGTAGGCCCGCCCAGTGGAAGTCATTAATATTCCTATGTGGGCATAGCAGATGCCTATACCTTCCAAACCTGAAGAGCACATCTACCGGATAGTCTGTAAACCATCGGGGGAATACATAGGGACCAAATCAGTGCCGTGTACCTGATTAGCATGGACGTCCATAGTTATGTATCAGAATGTAACAAAGTCCAACTAAACACTTCCAGAACTAGTGATATTAGGTGAACAGGTGGCGGAGTACAGGTAATGACAGATGGCAACATGTATGAGTCATAAACAGCATGTACCTCGACAAACGTGAATGAATACATATGCTCTGTGACTGTCAATGTTTCTGGTTAATAGAACCAATCGTCTAAATGTGTCCCACAGGGTGTTATGCAGTGTTCCTGATACAGTGTTCATTCTCCCCATTGGTATGTGAGGTGTGCTAGTGATGGAAAATGCATAATTTGCTGACCACCTTAGGTAGATGATAGCATAATAGATGAGGTTTACCACCCATACGCCTTTGAAGGACGCACCCGTCTGGGCAGTTGTGTCCTGCAAAATGAATGTTATGGCACATGGCTTGTGAGTTCAGGAAAGGAGGCCATATATTGTGTGCAGTGGTGTCAGAAATTAACTTGTTGTATCAGAAACAGCTACATGTAACAGCAAACCGTTGAGGTAGTGTGGGTATGTGTTGCCTTGACACATGTGATAGCTCTACATATAGGATCTATAGGGCTGCCACCATTCTGAATGGTCAAAGTGGGACTTGCTCTGTAGAAATGCCAGACATACCAGGGCAGAACATACTACAGCCATGCATAGTACAGAAATATGCATATCAGCACAAATCAAAGCTTAGTCTAGCAGCAGTGAAGTTGCTTATGCTACTACATATAACATATTGACGTGTCAGGTATACAAGACCTGTAACAAGCAAACACTACAGACATGTAGAATATGAGAATGTCCCCTAATCAGGACAGTTGCAATGGCTAGAGTATTGTCACATGACATATGCCTAATGAGGGACTGTCCCATGCAAAGTGGGAAAGGTGTTACTCCTACAGTCTCCCGTCGTGCAATATGAAAGGTGGAAAACGTACAGTAGGTATGCGGTAGCATGACTCAGCAGACACCTGCGTTAACAAAATAACATTCACATGTCAGCATTGCAGAGTATTGGTTCCCATGTATCAGGCAAATGGGAGCAGATTGTATGAGGAACATACATATAAAACGATTACGTCACTGGACAGGCCACCGAGTCCGTACAGTCGAACGCCTGCCCTTCACCAAATGGTTAGACATACCAGATACTGTAGTCATGTAGTCCGATGTAATACGCATCACAAGGGATCGCACACACCCAGCGTGAGTGACAAATGTAAGCACAAATGTCGGTGAGTGAGCGGCTGTAAGCGTGTTTGTCTACCAGTATGCCAGTAGTGCACTGTCAAAGAAATGTGGAGTCTAAATGGGCATAAGGTGCTGTAACCAGAGGTCAGCAGTGCTTAACACTGGGCAAATCCACGCACAATTGCTCCCACCTGCTGGAATGTGCCTTACCCAGTCCGTATCCAAAGGCATCGGTCTGTCCGCAAACAAAGAACCGTCCTATTCACGTGCTGGTAGCAGTACCCTGCGCACATAGCTCATGTGAATTAACAATAGACCATGGCATATGTACAGACAATAGATCACACACACATCATACAGCACTGTCATCCAACAGTATAGCAATGTACTGGCAGATATGTCCGGACCACTGGTGTATCATGCCTGGCCGTCCTGTGTTTCAGTGTGTGAGCATGCCCAGTATGACTGTTACGCATGTTGTTGACCGACATTACCGTCATACCGTCATGTATGTGAGCATGCCAGGTATGGTCAGCTGTATCGCATGTGTCACATGTCCAGATAGTCAGTACCGTGTTGCTGACCCCTCCGTTCTACACAGACAAGTGTCATGCTGTGTCTGCAGGGTAGCTAATGGTCATGTGGCATTGACAGTTGCTACATGTCTGCATAGCGTGGGGGGACATCCAACCGCATCCACAGTCCTACACAGCACCATGGGTGGCGCACATGACTCTCACATGTGTAGGTTGGACGGGGTGCACAGCTGACAGCTGTACACATCTGCCACCACTGTACTGGTATGCCTGGTACTCCATGTCAGTGTGTGGACCTACCTAAGTTGCTGGTTGGAGGGATACCAGTGTACATCAGATCCCAGCTTTAAATACCAGCATAGTGGTGTTGGACGTCCTAGCTTTCACAACCTACATCAAACTGCTTGGCCTGCTGTAGTCTGTTTGTGTCTTTGGGGGTTGGGGTCATTCATTGGGCATATCCATAGGCCATTGTATATCATTTGCCTATTTTGGTCCACACCTGTCCAGCTACATGGAATGTGTGTGGGCTGTACGGACACACATGATGTTCAGCCCATAATCTGCAGTGGGTTGGGATACCCTGTGTACTACTGGCTACTATTGTGACCCCCGTATGTGCTACAGATGTCATGGTGCCACTATGGTCGTGTACTGTCTGCTGCCCTAACATTCGGCCACCAAAGTCTCTTGTATACTCACATACATACCATAGCAACGGGTAAATACACATTCTAATACAACTGCCAATTGTTAGGTCGATAGACATACCCTAGGGGTGTTCTTGACCTGAGGACGGTGCTGGAGGGCTGCCTATGTCGGATGCACACAGTGCACCTCCTATACATGGATGAACACAGGTAGTGTCATGTTTGGCATCCATTGTTCTCTGTGCGGGTCAGAGAGGGGAAATCCGTGGGTACCTACTGTGTCAGTGCATATTTTTCCTTT
>NC_056726.1:127962115-128107115 GCF_019279795.1 Protopterus annectens | reverse complement strand
CACCTTACACAGCATGACATTGCTACACTGTACTATAGTCACCCTGTGCATCAGACCCATACGAGCATGTCTGTGCATCGATGGTATGGATAACAGGGTTGTGGCACAAGTATCATCACATGCACAGGGTGTGATGTTGGATTGCCAGAGGCCTAAGCATTGCCATTGACAAAGCCAAGGAATCTCTGTGCATTCATGTTTATGTGGCATAGGTCATGCACACTGTGGTTAAGTAGTTGAAGTCACCCAGGATCAGGGTAGACAATTGAATGCTGATAGATTCCAGCAAGTGGCAATAGGTGTGGTGGGTGTCCATAGTCATGGTTGGAAGCCTGTAGTTAGCTATGATTTGAGTAAGTGTTTTGTCAACTGTTAATTGCACTTGGGATGTCTCCCATGTGTCATACTGTTTGGCCAGCCTGGAGGTGTGTATGTGCATGATAATATTTAACACTCCACTTCCTGTGGCTTTGCAGCTCTCTATTTGGGGTCTAAACATATGATGAGATGAGTAATCTGGCAAGGTCAGTGTGCTCTCCACAGCTGCAAAGCAGGTGTCAGTGACTGCACAAATGTCAGCATCCTACAGGACAAGTATGCTTGCAGTGACATGGGTTTCATGCTAAGACACCTAACTCCTGTTAGAGCAAGACATCTGCACAAAGGCACACATCACTGGTAGGCAAAGGCTGGAAAATAGTGTCACTTTATGAATCTAGCTGAAACACACTTAGTTCCAGCAAAGACGGTGTCACATTCACAGGTCTACTCCACAGGATATGACATCTGACAATCAAATCTATGCTATTATGTTATGACTTCAGTCTTTAATGGGTTGCAGTGATGTGCCAGACAATACACAACTGTATGAGACATTGACTACAAACATGAAGCAGACATGTGGTCAGTCTACAAAACTCTGGACAGTTGTCAGGTATGGGCTCAGTATATAACATACAGTTCAACACACACTTCTGCGTCTGTTGTGTACTATGCACAAAACCTATATAAGTCTCATAGTAGCATTTACAGGTGACATATGAATATTTACAACATCCCAGCTAGCTGGCCTAGCAGTGTCACACTCAGTATTGGACAACAGACACTCCAGTGGTAGTCCTATATGAGCTAACCTTTGCTGGGTGACTCAGGGGCCAGAGATGTGATCCATGTCACTGCAGACAGGGCAAGCAGGAATGGCCATAGGTGCCGGACAGCAGCATGTGAGTTCAGCAGGTCTTGTGACCTAGTGTTTAACTTCCTATTTCACATTATTGCATCCCCCTCTGCATTCCATTACAAGCTTACATGATTGACATATGTGTTATAGCGCTGAAGAGTTTCCTCAGAATAATGCAAATGGTTAGGTTTGTGTAGTTGCAGTCTGTCTTTTTGTAGATGGGTTCAGACCTGTGTTGCATAGGCAGCAGCTTGCCTTTTCTAGGTAATGCTCATGAGCAGGTGATGGCCTGTGCACCAGTGAGTGTCTTCTACTTGCTACTTGCATCCAGAGCAGCTGTGTTGTCTTTCCATTAGCCAATGCTATAGCAGCACAGTGCTATAATTAAGTCAATGTGGACCTTGCCTCTTTTCCTTACCTGTGTGGAAGACATTATGGCAGTGTGGGGACTACAGCTTCACAGACGGTATGTGGAAATACCTCTCAGGACAAGACATGTGGAGACAGCCCAACAACATGAAGGAGCAAACTCCAGAACTGGGTACAGATTGTAAGTATTGATGTTATACACATAGAGAATTGCTAGATTAACAGGGTTTGTCTGGACATGCATTTTCTGCATGACTTGATGTCTGACAGTGATATGTCTCCGACATACCTCTCAACTGTCCAGCTGTCCACAGACTGCCCAGAGGTTTGCTTGTTATGTTTTGTCTGTTCCTCAGACAATTTCTGTTTTTGAGAAATCAGTAATAATAAGGATAATGTGAGGATTGTAGTCAGTAAATATTGACATCCATTAATGTTTCAGACATCATATCCTTCAGGGATGTTATGCTACAACAAACCTTGTAAAACCAGCAACGGTTTCAGTTTGTAACACCATTATGTGAGATACCTCCCTCTTTTTGGCCCTCTGTCCCCAAGTATGCCATGCTTTGCCCAGATGTCTTGCAGTAAGAGGTTCAGTGGCATGGTATATCATTATTTAGTGACTGCACTCCTGATATCATCCCAGTGACTTAGAAGACTCCTGGAAGTGGTATGCGGCAGTGACCATAAATATAGTCTCACACCCAGTACATTCTGTGGAAATCTGTATAGTTGAGAGTGCCTCTGATGCCCTGTTCTTTGCTATTGCAACCCTTTTCTCAGCCTCTTTGTTAGCAAACCAGTATTCCTTCCTAGCCTGGTCCACCTTTTCTATTACCCACTTTTTCCTGCACAACATCTTTCTTTTCATGACTTCCTAGACTTCTACATTCCACCACCAGCTTTCCTTATGTACCTTGTTTCCATACCTGACTCAGCCACATATCTGTTCTGTAGTCCTCACACATGCTATTTTGAAGTGCTGCCATTCTTCTTCAACTCCACCTATTTCCTCCTCTTCCTGAGAGGCAAGAGCGCTGAGTAATTCCTTGAACTGTTGTATGTTCTCTCCAGTCAACTTCTAGGTCATCAGCCTGGTTTCTGTTGACCTTAGAGCCTTCTCTGATCACTGGTTGCAGCTGATTGTGGCAACCAGTGGTTTATAATGTGGGCTGACTGTTTCACTGATTCTACCCCAGTACGTTTTCCTTACTAGGAGGAAGTCTACCTGAGTTGCATGTTGGACACTCTTGTATGTGATCTTGTGACTGTCTCTTTCTGAAGCATGTATTGGCTACTATCAAGCCATTTGCCTGACAGAAGTCTAGAATGGCCTATTCTTCTTTGTTCCTGTTGCCTCACCCATGTGGACCCAGGCATTCTTCATATCCTGTTCTGTCTATCCAAATATATGCATTCAAATCACCCGTTATCAAACAATTCATGCTGTACTGCTTTATCTAGTAGGTCCTGCAACTGCTGTCTGAATGCACTCTTTTCCTCACTATCACAACCCTGCTGTGGGGCCTAGGCTGAGATTATGAATACTACCCTATCATTATAGTGGAGTCTGATTGCCACAAGTCTGTTACTAATTCTAATGATGTCCCTCACTGCCTTCTGAAGCCTCAAACTTACCACAATTTCAACACCATTTCCAGCCTGTCCTCTTCCTGAGTAGTAGATTCTGGATCCCAAGCTAAGTGTCTTTGCTGCACTGCCCTTCCATCTTGTCTCTTGGATGCATAGGATGCCCAGCCTCCTCTGTATCATCATGTCATCAACTTTCAAGCTGCATCCTGTCAGTGAACCTACATTAAGTGTAGCAATTCTCAGTTCATGTTTGACAGATTGATTGGTTTTACGTCCAGCTTTCACTCAAAAGAGCTATGTTCTGTTAACTTTCTTTTAAATGAGTGGACATCTGCTGCTAACAGAATTAAAATAGTTGTACATTACTTTTTAAAGTTTTTTTGTTTATTTGAAGTAACATATATAGCCTGATTGCATACTCATTTAAAATAATAATATTTTTTCAGAATAATGTAGACTATATAATGAAAATGAAAGGATACCTTCCTTGCCCCAGTCTATACTCTCCTGACTCATTCCTGAGATTTGTTTGATCTTTGCTACTATGTTTTCGTATGAGATGTAGAAGTGGGCATTATTGTGGGTGGAGACTTTAGCTGTTTTGCTTCTGATCATTGCACACATCATATTAATAATCCAAGCCAGTTAATACTGCAAAACTACAGCGGAGAATATTAGGGGTACAGGACCGCTAAATGAAGCTGAATCCTTGTCCTTTATCTATTATTCACATATTACAACAGGAAATACCAGAACTGAGCGACTATATTGGAATCTTCCAAGTCCTTCACTTCTCAGGCTTCAGTGCCTTAATCAGGCATTGCTAAAACACTTGGAGGAATAATAATTACTACCAGAGATCTAGGAAGAAATTAGGAAATGTAGTAGGGAGTTATCCCTGCACCCAGTCTTTGGGATACACTTAAAAGGCACCTTCTTCTCAGATTGAAAGCAGGGACTTGAAATGTTTTGAAACAATTGAAGAACTAGAACACCTGATGGATTACCTGAATGATCTGACATATCAGAAGTACAGTGGGATACAGGTGAAGGCCTGGGTATCTGTAATCTTGTGTAGGTGCATATTCAAATTCTGCAGTTATTAAAGCTGCATTGTGACTATTAGGCTTTTCCCTAAAGGAAGTGTTAAGATTTATTTATAGATTTAGATGTACCACAGTCAGACATAATGTAGCAGAAGATGACCACCCACCATCTTAGCAACAAGAATATATAAAAGAAGAGATGTCCTGGAGGATTCTTAATTGTATCTAGGAAAAATCTATCAAGCCCCAAATGAAAAAGTGCAGAATAAAACAGCCAAGGTTTTATCTAGTCTCCCTTTATGTTGGATTTTTGCAGTTTACAACAGAATACTGGGAAGGAATATTTCCCTAATTTCACTTCAGGAAGTTCAGGTAATAGTGTATTCCTTGGAAAAGAGGAATTCCCTTGGAATGGGTGTCCACCACAACTAAGGTGTCCTTCCTTTTTATTTATTTGTGCAATATATACTTACATATATTCTAAGTAAGTGCAATATTTATTTATTATATCCATGGTCAGTATTATTTAACTCACTCAAGTGCAATATTAGACAAATAACTTAGGCATTTCAATCTTTAGTGTGTTTTGTATTACTTTAAATAGGATAGTTAATTTAACTCAGGGGAGGGTGTTCTTTTCGTATATGGGCATTGGCAAATATCTCTGCTCTTTCTTATGTGTATTGGGAGTAGTATTGTATTTGTTAGTTATGTTTATTCCTCTATTTGTATGCGCTATTTAATTTTCCTTTGTAATCTCAAGAATTGAGCTGATGCACGAAATTTCATTTAGGCTACGTGTATAGTTCTAAATGACAATAAAGTTTACTTTGACTTTGACTTTTCCCACTTTCATAGCGTCAAGGATGAGAAATCCTCCAGGAAAACAGAAGTTTCCACATCAAGCATTTGAAGTGAACCAGCATTTGAAGCTGTTCCCCTTGTAACTCCATGGTCTGGGGTTCAGTGTTGAGTTCTAGTTTCTGCCTGTGTGGAACTCGCATGTTAATCTTGTGACTGCATTCATTTTCGAATGCACTCTGGATTCCTCCCAACTTTCAAAAATGTGCTGCTTGATTCCTACTCCAGATGATGCATATAGTCCATTTACCCTTGCCCTTATGGCCTAGGTTATGGTGAAAACATGTCTGCAAAGAACTAATTTCCTTACCTGACTAATTAATAAAGAAATACATTGGCAGCAATTTATTTCAGACAACTAGGTTCTGTATATCATTACACAGCTATCAGTCCTAGAGATAATTACATGGAATTCAGATAGTACTTCTTGCATCTCTGACATTATTTTTTCATTCATTTGTTCAGGCTTCGAATGCTCATTTTATGCCAATCTGGGTCATTGGTGAAGTAATTTCACCTGGTATCCAGTAGCAGTAAAGCATAGTGCATGCTCTAAGCAGGACTGCAGCCCATCACAAGAATCACACAAAATGAAAGACAAAATTTGCACACACACACACACACACACACACACACACACACACACACTTATGAGGGATTTAGAGTATCATCATATCATCACTGGCACGTCTTTGTCATATTGAAGGAAACCCTATACTCCACTGAAAACCTATACACACATAGTAAGGGCATACAGACTTACAGAGTGTACCTCAGCTGGGATATAGGCCCAGTAGCCAAGTATTGTTAAAAGCAATACAGTGAGCATCATAGTCGATAAAATGGGCAAACTTTCATCTGAGTTTCTTTGTGATACCAAAAAAGGACAAATAAAGATCAACATTAGATTTGTCAGATCTTAATGAATTCATAACAAGAAAAAAGTAAGAAGATGACTGCCAAGACTCTGCTCTCTCTAATAGGTGAACAGGTTTAGGTTGCCTGTTTGGATAAGCACTATGCATTTTCCACATATTCAACTCCTAAGAAGTACCCAAGCTTACTAGTGGTTAAGATTCACTTACAGTTTTCAGAAAGAATCTTTACAAAGATGTTATCACCAGGTTTTGCTTTTATAATGAGGGAGCATTTACACAGTTTTTCCTGTTTGGATGGCAGCTTAATAGTGACAACCACTCCAAGACAGATAACAGCAATACCTGCCTGTATTGAAACACTAGTTCAACCTCCTGGAAATCACAATTAGTACAGACAAAGTTTATGTGGAGGGAAAACAATGAACCTGGGCTGTGGAATCATTCCTGGACACAACATTTTCACATGGAGCCCTGCAGACAAAGTTAAAGCAATTGTGTTAATCTAGAACTCAGATTTTAATGAACATGAAGCACTATGCATTGTTTCAGTATGTCCCTAAATTTAGTCATATTGCATGCCCAGGAAAGATTATTAATGGGTGTTACAACTTCCTTAGATCCCATCATAAATTAGAAGATGAAGCAGATGATGCACATGTATATATATATATATATATATATATATATATATATATATATATATTAAACAAAAATAAAAAAACAAACTTACACGGCAACTGGAAAGAAAAATGAGGCAAGAACTGATAACTGAGAGCTTTTGTTCTTTATTTAATGTAAGCACATTATCAGAATACAATGATAATGTAGAGTTTCGAGTTATACAGAGAAAAAATATAATAAAATACTCCTTCCACCAATCAAGTTCAGTATAAAAAGTTACTGTATCATACACATAATAGACAGCCAATCAGTAGAAGACATTTAAAGGGGAGGCATGACTATTAACATTCACTGAGAAATTTGAGGCAGCAGTAATAAAACTTTCATAATGCACATATACACTCAAGTAGCAGAACATTAAAAACAGAAGTTATTCAACAATAAAATTCAAATTATTGATGAATCAGCACTCTGCACAATTTTCAAAGTAATTAATTAAACCGTCTGAGTGCAAATTTTAAATTCAAGTTATCGTTTAAGCCTGGTTCAGAATCGGCCCCCAGTCTGAGTTGCCACTGCAGTTCCCTGACTTCCAATAAGTTGTTGTAATCTCCAAAAAAAGGATCTATTTGTTCCAATACCATAAATTTAAACATTTCAAAGTCATAACATATGATTGCATGTCTCCCTAAAGCACTTTTGGGATCTTTATGTCGAACAGCAGCTAAATGTTCTTTCATCCTATCAGAAAGCTTTCGGGTGTTTTTTTCTATGAAAGTTTTATTACTGCTTGCTCAAATTTCTCAATGAATGTCAATAGTCACACTTCCCTTTAAATGTCGTCTACTGATTGGCTGTCTATTACGTGTATGATACATTGACTTTTTATACTGAACTTGATTAGTGGAAGGAGTATTTTATTATATTTTTTCTCTATATAACTCGAAACTCTACATTATCATTACATTCTGATAATGTTCTTACATTAAATAAAGAACAAAAGCTCTCAGTTATCAGTGCTTGCCTCATTTTTCTTTCCAGTTGCCGTGTAAGTTTGTTTTTTATTTTCATGTTTAATGTTCGTAAGTTTCTCTTGGTTCTAGTTTAGCATTACTATTATTTCCAACTCGGCAACAAGATGAATGACAATACTATGGTATATATATATATATATATATATATATATATATATATATATATATATATATATATGTGTGTGTGTGTGTGTGTGTGTGTGTGTGTGTGTGTATAGGTGAGCTACATTGCTGAAGGAAAGGACTACACATATTGTTAGCAGGGAATGTATAAAAGCACATAGAAATGTCATTATTTTATTTGATTATAATGCTTATACACACACCCTGGGATTCACGATTGAAAATTTCCATGCAGGAACAGTGTAGCCATTCCTGCATAGAATATGGCCACCGAGTGATCCACGAACGTGCCGTTTTGATGTGCAGGAGCGTCCCTACACTGTTCCTGCACGGAAAGCCATGCAGTATGCTAATCAACTCATTTGCTGGTGAAACCATGCAAATGAGCTGATGTAGTGATCCAGGAAGTAGGCAGGTCTTTGTGCAGGAACAGTGTAAGGCACAGAAATGTATTGGTGACATAGTTTGCTGTGATATACTATTATGCTGGTTCATGAATCATGAACAGAAGTGTTTCCTAGCATTTAGCAAGTGGATTTAGCTGTACTGCCTTAATGCTGCAACTACTGATAGCATAAAACCACATAGGAAAAGCTGTGTAAAATTCACTGAACTTGCCTGTGCTGTAAACTACTGCTCTGACTGATAGTTGCAATTGAATATAGAGAAATGCAGAAGCTGTGGTACTACTAATATTAATGAATGCCCTGCCTGAATGTATAATACTGTTTGCATACTGTTATGTTAGCTATGCTCCATGTAGAATCCATGCACTGACTCTATGTACCTTACCAGGTCTTTCCACCCCACCTGTCCTTACCTTGAACAGCTCAGTCCGTGCTGAAAAGAAACTATCATCCTGAAAACTAAAAGAAAAGCATTCCTGCACTGTCCCTCTCTAAGGAAAAGGACTGCAAGGTCTATATCTTAAGTGTAACTGTTGTGCTAATAGACTGCTTGGCTGAACTGGATCTACGGCTAGCCTAGAGTCCATAGTAAAAGATAGCTTAACAGTCTTAGACAGGCTGCTGTCATAAGTAATAAAATAAGCATTCTACAGTGCATACAGCCTGTATAACATGTTCCCCCTGCTTACTTAATCTCACAGTTGCTAAAGAAATAACAAATATCTGTACAAAATTATTTCAGATTAAAAGCTTGCTTACTCCCAACAGTCAGTAAAATTGTCTGGCTAAACTACAATATCTGTACAAAATTCAGGTTAAAAGCTTGTTTACTCCCAACAGTCAGTAAAATTGCCTGGCTAAACTACAAACTTTGTTTAATACAATATTGAGTAAAACACAGCTCACTTTCAAAAGAATTGAGTAAAATTGAGTAAATTGCAGCTCACTTTAAAAATAACTGAGTAAAATCACAGTAAAGCTGTATTCTTTAAGCCTGCATACTCACAGACCATGGAAATCCTTGTAGCTTGGTATAGCCCCGCTCCGCTCACCCTCGCTTCGCTCAGGCTTGCTCTGCACCCCATCCTGTCCCCAAACCTCACCCGCCCCCACTAGTGCTAAATGTAAGCCCAATAAACCACTCCCCCACCTACAACCTATCACAGATAACCCACACCTCCATACTCCACCCCCATACACCACCCCTTCCTGCCAACAACCCTCTTAATTCTCCACCCATATTCCTTACCAAGTACCACTACTATCAAGAAGAGACCAATTATGTTCCTCTCAGTTATATTGACTGGCTATATCGCCTCACCATCTATGAAAAACAGCCCTATCTTGGCTTTCATCACCCCATATCTTATACCATCTCTGCTCCCACCTTGAGTGAATCAGACCAACCCCTAGCTCACTACAAACCTATCCTCTCCACTTTTAACAACCACCAACTAACTAGACAATGGTCCATCTCCCCCAAAACTAGATATCATAAAATAATAAGTAAAGAGCTGAAACTAATAATCACTGTACAATTTACTCTGATGAGGGATGGGGACATCCACCCTAACCCTGGACCCACCCTTCCCACAAGCTCCCAGCCCACTACCACATTCAAAATATGGTCAAATTCAAGGTCCCCTAACTCTCTCCTGACCTGTCACCTAAACATCAGGAGTATTAACAACATGGTCCATAATCTTCATGTCCTTCTAGCCACCTACTCGCCTGATATGCTATGTCTTACAGAAACCTGGCTAAAACCAGGAACTAAAAATGATGAGGTTATCCCATCAGGGTGCAACATACTTAGACTAGACCGAAACACCAGGAAAGGTGGAGGAGTAGCAGTTCTGTTTAAAAACACAATAGATGTCATATTAGCCCCACAACAACCCCCCCATGTTCAATAATGCAGAAGCCCTAGCTAACAAACTACAGCTTAACAAAAGTAAATCTATATTCATTGCCTGCATTTATATCCCCCCAGGCAACAATGCAAATACCATAGAAAACTTCCTCCAATGGCTTTCCAACACATACCCCCATGAAACTATGGTGTTAGGAGATGTTAATATTGACTGGAACAATTGTTCCTCTGAATCTCCCACCACCCATATAAACCTTCACGATTATACCCAACTTATATCCTCACCCACCAGAATAAATAAATCCAACTAAAGGCAGTATCCCGGACTGGATTCTTATCAACAATCACCCAGACCTGTATAACATGGGTACCCCCCCCAGATGATATAAGTGACTACCTACTCACATACATCATTAAGCATAAAGTAGATAACCACCAAGTTCTATATAAATCTATCAAAAACAACAAGAACTTTAACTCCACTGACTTTCAGAATGAACTCAGAGCATGCAATTGGGCCATACTTAAAGAACTTCCACTAGATGATGCTGTAACCTACTTTAATTCTAAATTCCTCTCCATTCTAGATTCCCATGCTCCTATCCCCACCCTCAGAGCCAAAAGTAAGACTGCCCCTGGCTCTCTAAAGTAACCAAAACCAAAATCATAGCAAGAAATAAAGCATGGAACAAATGGCGCACATCCAAAGACCCACTTGACTATATTAAATTCTGACAACTAAGGAATGATACTAAGAAAACCACACTGTTAGACAAAAAAAATTTCTATCAACACCTTCAGCAAAAACATCAGAATAAACCTCAAAAGTTTTGGGCAGGCATAAACAAAGTGGTCCACCCTTGCCAAACCTCCACCCCCACCCCCCCAACTTGCGACCTTAAAACTCTAGAGGAAACTGCTAACATCATTAACAATTTTTTTACCAAAACCATCCAGTCACTAGCTAGCAAACTACCCTGCACCAGCTCCTTTCAAAACTCCTCCACAACCATTAACCCACTCCCTTTCACCATCTACCATCCGATCTCTAATTAACAAACTAAAGCCTACTACCCTGGCAGCTGAGCTCTTCCCACCAGAATATTTACAAAAAGGGGCATATACCATTGCATACCCTGTCTCGATCATAATAAACCGCACCTTGACTGAAGCCACTATCCCCTCTCTCTGGAAGGTTTTCCATGTCATTCCCCTTCATAAAGGAGGGAATTCTTTAGACCTCTCAAACTTCCGACCAATAGCCATACTATCACCATTGGCCAAAATTATGGAAAAGTGCGTCCACAACCAATTAATGCACTATCTCACCCAAAATAAACTACTGGCCAACTCTCAGCATGGTTCTAGGCCACACCACAGCACCACATCAGCCCTCTTATCTTTCTCTAACTCCATCAACATCAACTGAAACAATAACAAACTTACCTCTGCTCCCTTCCCAGATCTCTCTAAAGCCTTTGACATGGTCAATCACCAACTGCTTCTCCGTACCCTGAAGGAACTGTCACTGAATAGTAGCTCTATTAAATGGTTCCAATCTTACCTGTCTGATAGACAACAAGTAGTTTTATGGCAGGTTACCTGATCCACACGTCTACCCATTACTCTAGGAGTCTCCCAAGGCTCCATACTAGGACCACTAGTCTTCTCAGTCTTTATCAATGACCTACCCACCATCATTCCCAAGGCCACCTGCATCCAATACGCGGATGACTCTACTTTAATATGTACTGCCTCCTCCTCAACTGAGCTTATGACCCTAACCCAGAATACTTTCAATGATGTAGAAAAATCATTTGCAAACCGTCAGCTTCTATTAAACCCGAACAAAACTAAACTGCTCATCTTTTCCCCCCACCTGCAAATCCTGCTCACCATTCTTTACTATAAGTTCTAACAATGGCACAATTATATCCCCAGATACTCACACAAAACAACTGGGCGTTATAGTCAATAACGCCCTAAAATATGATAGCCATGTCAATAAAACCATCAAATCTGTCAACAAAAAACTGGGCTCCCTATACAGGATCAAACCCTTCCTCACTCCTTTTACAAGAACCACTATTGCTCAGTCCCACCTACTTTCTACCTTCCTCTATGCCTCCCCCCTCTTCACTAACCTGAACCAAGCCACCCTCACCAAACTTGCTAGTTGTTACAACCATATTGCTAGATTTGCTACAGGTGCTACCTCTAGGACACACCTTTGTATCAACCTACCTCAACTAAGATGGCTGGAGTGGCCCGGTCTTCTCCGATACAACCAACTTGTGATAACCCACAAAATACTATATCAACCTGAAAAAACACCAGCACTAAATAAGATAATCAAACCATACAGCAACCTGAGGTCACTACGCTGTGCTGATAAACTGCTGGTGCAAACAACTAAGAGCATAAATGTGGCTGGGGACTCTCTATTCGCCACCCCAGTAGGCAAAACTTGGAATATGCTACCTGTCAGACTTACTTACCAATCCTCCTTAACCCAGTTCAAAAAAAGTCTCAAACTACACTTCCAACAGCATTAGCAATGTCCCTGCTTAAACCCCGACTAATCACCACCCGCTGTTCCTTAAAACTCTCCCTAAGCATTTCAATCATATACTCTAATAAGTGTATGAATTCTTGATGGGACTTAGCCCATAACTGCATGTATTATTGTCTGAAACTGAAGCCGCATGATTTTGTTGTTGTCTACTATGTTTTATCTAAGTTTGCAACCCTACTGAAAATTGAATGTTATAATTATCTCTAAATGTTTCTATTGTTCCTAATGTATTTGTACTCTGCTTTCTGGATCTTTTCTCCCTGGGCCTCCGCTGAAAATGGACATATATCCAGTCGGACTTTCCCAGTAAACAAATGTTAAATAAATAAATAAAAATAAAAATAAAATAAAAGAAAAAGGACCCATGGCAGCTCCAATAAAAGCATGTATTAAAGTCATTGGCCATGCCAATGGCCAAATATATGGCCATTGACATGGGCAAGTGTTTCATTTTAATAAAAATAAATGTTTATTTTTTTGGCCGATCTCGGCCGTTTAAGCATAGGGCAGCACTGCGCAAATGGGAGGGTGGGGAAAATAAAAAAAACCGTGAAAAGCCCATTATAGGTGAAAGCTGCATTTTGCCATTATAGTAAATGGCAAACAGAATCAAAAGAATGGCAGGGAACAGTGGTTGCTAAGGTGGAAGTCTCTTGTGTAGTGCAGTAACTATGGAGTAACGCAGTGGGGTATGTTAATGAGGGGACTTATACTGAATCACAAAATTCTTTTAAGTGTCACACTGCACCTAACTGTGTAGGTGCTCTAACACCACCATGTAGACAGGAGGAGCAACTAACATGAAAAGGGGTGTTTCATGCTTGCTGGAAGCACATTGGAGCTCCATTGGCCGGGGTTGTGCTTAGCTAAGCACAGCTAAGCGAGTGGGTGTGTGTGAGGCTGTATAGTCTTATTCCGTGAACTGAGGAGCATGTTCGAGGCCGGGGAGGGCCATTTCTTGCTGTTTGCACTAGCTAAATGGGGCTGGGCTGCACACCGGGGATTAAACAGTAAGGACATAGGAAAAGTAAAAGGAAATATCAGAACAAGGGAAATGCAGTACAAACGGCAATACGGGATACTGCAACACACAACGGGCCATTGAAAGCACTCAATAATGCAGCTGGCAGGTGGCTACATAGCTGAAAATGGGGGGAGATATAAAAAAATAAAGGGCAACAGCACAATAAAGGTGAAATATGAAGTAGAAATCACCAATATGGGACTCTTGCAACTCACAATGGGCCAGGTAAAGCACACAATAATACAGCTGACAGGTGGCTCCATAGCTGAAAATGGGAGGAGATGTAAAAGAAAAATTAAAGGGCACCAGCACAATAAAGGAGAAGTGAAGTAGAAATCACTAATATGGGACTCTTGCAACTTACAATGGGAAGGCAAAGCACATAATAATACAGCTGGCAGGTGGTTGCATAGCTGAAAATGGGAGGAGATGTAAGTAAAAAATAATTAAAAAAGGCAACAGCAGAATAAAGGCAATGATGCACAAATTACCAGTAATGCCTCTAACACTCACAGTGGCCAAATCAATGCCATGAGTAATATAGGTGGCAGCTGGAATGCATCATAGTCAGCCAATCATACAGGTAGCATCTGCAGCACAACAGTATAATGTATGGAAACACCTTACAGTCTGCTTTTTCCCACAAACTCTGCACCATTGGTGTATACATGCGGGGGAATTTTAACTGGAAAAATGTTAGGGTCTGTCATTGCTTTCATCCATCATTATGTGCTAGAGGCCGTGGGCAGAGAGAAGGATAATGCTGACAACCGCCATAGACCAAGGAGGAGGAGAAGAGTGTTCAGACCCAGGGTAAACGACCAGGAGCTACATGACCTGGAGATAGTAGAGTGCTACAGGGTGGACAGAGACATACTTCAGCAACTCACTGAGCTGTGCCAGCCTCAACTCAGAGCTAGAACCAACAGAGAGGAACCCATCCCAGTGGATACCAAGGTATGTTTAGCCTTAAGAATTCTAAGTACAAGTACTTTTCAAAGACCTACTGGGGATGTGACATCCACGCACTGGCCCAGTAATCAAGGCGCCTGAATCTTCACCACTAGCAGTAGTGAAGGGCATCCACATTGGAGAGGATAACAAATACACACACAGTAAAGTACAATTTCCCTTAAGAGCACATAGAGATCACAGTCAGTTTGTGGCTGGTTTCTCTCTTTCTCTCCCCAATAATTTTCCCCACTGGCACAGCTATAGAGTGGACTCCTTCGCCAGGGTTCCAAGCCAAGTCCTCCCAGCACTCCCTCTATCCAATCAGTGCTTTGTGTCCCTGCCCAAGTAGCTGACACACACACACACACACACACACACACACACACACACACACACACACACACACACACACACACACACACACACACACTTTGAGATATGATTTATATACAAACACGCAGACACTCCTGGGGAAGGCTGGCACAGGTTCACTAGGTATGCCCCTTCTGCCCAGGCTATAAGATAGTAATCCACTGCCACCAGAACCCCTAATATCAGCTACTAAAAGGGCCCTTACCAAAGGGTATCCAATTATTACTGTGGAATATTATTATCCAGTTAGTAAGTGTGACCAGAACTTTTAAGGCTTATTGGAGTGGCTTTGTACAGTATCACTATATACACGCAATGTACTCTAGAGCTTAAATTATCTCTACACAAAACAGCCACAGTTGAAAGGTTTAAATATATTTAATAATAAATAATAACAACAGAAGACAATACTTACTATGCAGTGCTAGTCAAGAGTTCAGACATCACAGGAAAATGCTTAAAATAATACTGTAGAATACTTCTGACATAAATATAGAAAACAGCTAGACTAAACTTACTATTTTCTATCTTTTCCTAAGAGCAATCACAGTTCTAAATAAACTTATATAGAGAGCAAAAGCAGAATACTGGTGAGTTGTTGTCAGCTTTGACAAAATCCAAAAATGCTCTCTCTCTCTCTCTCTCTCTCTCTCTGGGACAGTCTTTTAAATTGATAATATATCACTCTCTCTCTCTCTCTCTCTGGGACAGTCTTTTAAATTGATAATATATCACTGCTGACTCATTTTAGATTACATCATTCTTCTCTGGTTCCCAGGCTAACAGATACTCAGAATTTAACATATCTTTGATCTTGGTCAGGAAACCACAGCAATTAAAATCATTATATATGTAAAAATCTAGCAATTAACTCTGGTCTCAAAACAATAGAAATAATCTGCTGGTTGAGACATCATGGCTCTGAGTTTGAGATCAAACAGTCATATAATGCTTGACTTAACAACTTTCTTCCAGCAGAGTGCAATGTTGTTAAATTTTTGATGTTCAACATTTAACACAGTTTTCTTACATTTAAGAGAACAAGTCTGTGGCTTATATTAATATTTACAAATGAACGAATTATCTACAAAATTCTATCTAGCTAGGCTGGCAGCCTTCGCAGGGGACATCATGGGGGTCTCACAGGCATCTGCCTCCAGGGTACTCCACCCGTTCCTGGATGCCATGCTACCACATGCCGGTGAACACATTGACTTCCCCAACACCCGTGAGGAGAGGACCAGCAATATGCGTCTCTTCCACCATTTAGAAGAATACCCAGAGGTACTGGGTGCCATAGACTGCATGCACATCCACATCAAAGCACCACCCAGTGAATAGGGTAGGGTCTACATAAACTGCAAGGGCTTCCCCTCCATCAACTGCCAGGTCATGTACAATGCCCAGAGCATTATCATGAATGTGTGTGCTGGCAGCCCTGGAAGCTATCACAACTCCCACATCTGGCATTCGCCACAGCTGTACCAGGCATTTTCCAGTATGGCCATCTGGTGGGGGATGCTGGCTATGCACTGGAGCTGTGGATGATGACACCCATTAGAAATGCACACACACCCACACAGGAACGCCATAATGAGGCACATGCACAAACCAGGATCATTATAGAGCATGTGTTTGGGATGCTCTAGTCATGGTTCCACTGCCTTGACATATCTGGTGGAGTCTTGCAGTACTCTCCAGCAACATGTGCACACATGTTCATAGTATGTGCCATGCTACACAATATGATTCTGCAGAAACAGTTGCAGCAGGAGCAGCATGGGGAAGGGCCACACAGCCCACCACCATTGCCAAGGTCTCCACAGGCACAGAGGGACTCACAGGAGAAGGTCCCTGAGCCTGCTCCCATAGGTAGACGGAGGCATGCCCAGTGTGCTTAGGCCTTGGCAAAGAGGCAATGCATAGCACACACACTGACACTGTAGGGACCCTAGGGACTGGCACTTCTCTCTGACTCGAGCACACAGTAAAATGGATGACACACACATCACATTACCTATAACTTACCATGTATAGGCAGTGTACTGTGTGCATCCAACATAGACAGCCTTCAAGCACTCTCCTCATAACTGCCGCAAGCACAAAGTAAGTCAGTCCTCTTAACAATAAATGAATAGAATAGTATGTTCTGCTAGCATATCTATGGTAATGCTGCATGCATGCAAGGGCATGGGGTGACTTACTAGGATAGCAGCACAGAGAGCTATGTGGGCCACCAGGAAATGGCTGGCCAAAACTGGCCTCCACACACTATGCAGTAGTACCCAAGGTGACAAATCCCACTGCAGTATAGGTGTGGGGACAACTAAGTGGGGGGACATAGGTCACAGGCATGGATGTCAGGGCGGGGGTCCCATAACAACCCCTCACACCCACACAGCAAGTCAGCTGTAGAAAATCACAGAGAAATGTCTGGTAATGGCACACACATGGCAGCAATGTTGAATTAACCCCTACAGACTCACACAGTGATAGCACAGCAGGACCCGCATTTGCAGTAAAGCTATGAAGGGTAAGAAGTCAGAAACTCAAATGTATGCCAGTACAATCTGACCTGGGCTCTTTACTGATATGCCTCCAGTCCCCATGATAGGGCACAATAGTACGGTAAATGGAACCAAAATGTAAAGCAAATACCAGCGCAGTCTGTGCAAATGTGTACAGTGGACAGGTGTGCCCTCCCTATATACCCTCACAAATGCATTAACGTATATATTTGCATGGAAATAGCAGCATAGCACACATTGGCAGGGCCGTACCAATATACATGAAAACATGTTGCCTGTCCACAATATGCAGGGGCCAATGAGCTATGTGTATGTGTGGTTAATACTGTCTGGATCTGGCCAGCATGTTCTCCTGGCAGTCATCTTGTACTGCACTAGGTACAGTACTGCCTTTGACAGGGCCATGTGCAGATAACTGCAGTGCCAACTGTTATGCATGTCAGTGACACCCACTGCTCTGCCACTGCCATACCTGGAAGTCACAGTGCTATGTGGAATATGCTTACACATATTACTGACATCTTGAAGGATGTGTAGCAGAGGCACCAAGGCTTTTGTGAATATAAGTGATCTGTGGTACTGTTGCTAGTGGTCATTCTCAATAATCCTTTTTGTTATGTCTGCTTTTGCAAATACTAGACATGTCTGCATAGTTGAATGCACTCTGTACCCACACCCATAATTTCCAACTTCTGACAGCAAGATGTCTGGACAAGAGCAGAAAGAAAACTGGAACAAAGGCACAATGATAGGCATGTGTTGTAAATATCACCCTTACATACTGAGAAAGTTGGTGAGAGCTTTGCAGTAGTGGGAATTGTCTGAAGGTTATGTATTCAGAAACAGTAATGTCTGTATTATTTTGTAGCACCACACTTCAATTATATGTAACTAACTTGCCATAAAAAACACAAGTGTACGTAGAAAGGATGAAACCTCTAGCAAAACATCTGGACAACCTTCCAAAATATGTACAGGTCAGAGGTATGCACACACAAGAATATGACATCTCAGGTTATAAAGATGGCACACAAGCAGGAGATCCCCAGCCAGTATATCACCAGGTTGCTGGACTGTTCACACAGCTATGTGTCATTACTACACTGGCTGTAGCTGCACCTCACAAATGGCCTTGTTGGGAAAGAATTTACATAGCTGCCCTCATAATATTGGTCTATGCATCATACAACTACTATTCCTTTGATATAGCACTGTGATGATCTGAGGATGTCTGACGCTAGGTAATGACAGAATACATTGCAGTTTCAGACTACAGATATGTCAGAAAATGTCTGCTAAACAAAACAAGTACCCTAAGGAAAGTCCTGTGTACACCTGAGAGGTATGGCTGTAGCACACAAAACCCTGGACTGGAGTACACCTATCTCTGGAATGGAGTCCCACCCTAACTATAGAAGGTCACACTTGGCATGCTCCTACACTTAGAGAATCACAGGACATGTTGGAACCCACATCGGAATATATGACTGTATATATATATATATATATATATATATATATATATATATATATATATATATATATATGTGCCTGCATACAGACAGCTATGTATACCTCAACTGCCCCCCCCCCCCACACACACCAGACAGGATTACCCTCAGTTAGCTGTAGGTGGCCCATATGTGATATATCTGCATCTGTTGTGTGAGATACATACACATATATATGGTCAACAGATAACATATGTCAAGCATACACACACATATATGTGGGGAACCTAGAGACAGACAGTGATACAGAGAGAGACACATGGGGATACAGACAGAGTGAGTCACACTCATGGATACCCTGAATGGCATACAGTGATGTCCTGCTGTGGAGAGTGACATACCAGTTGTAAACAGTCACATATGCCAGCATGAAAGGTGAGCCTCACTGTGTAACAATACTGAGGTTGAGTTTATAATATCACATCCCCTGCCTGTGTGGGTGCCTCCATAGGTCCAAGTATTAGGAGACTCTTCCCACTCAGTACACTTCACATTGCCCTACAATACAAGATCTGCTAGTTTCATTCACCTTAGAAGTACCATTGGACACTAATCACCCCTGTAAGCTCTGTAGCACATGCTATAACTGCATAACACTATAATAGAAATAACTAGATAGGTAGGGGTTCTAATCTCAATATTGGCAACTGTGTGTGCGTATGTGTGTGTGTGCGTGTGCATGCATGCGTGTGTGTGTGTGTGTGTGTGTGTGTGTGTGTGTGTGTGTGTGAGAGAGAGAGACAGTTGTGTATGTGAGAGTGCAGAGGTGTTTGTTTGTAGGTGAAACAGTTTTAGGCCATTCCTACCTACAACACCTCCCAGTGCCTCATTTTATCAGTCCTGCTGATGTCATTTCCCTTATCAGCACCTTTGGCCAGTTGTCAGCCCACCAAGCTCTGTAGCATGTGTGATAACTGCATAACACAGTAGTACAAATCACTAGCTAGACAAGGGCTCCAATCTCAGATATGGCAAATGATTGTGTGCATATGTTCGTAAGAATAAGTATTTTGATAAGTCTCCTACCCACTGCCCTAATTCATCCATCCTGTTGATGTCATTCCCCTTATCAGCATCTTTGGCCAATTGTCAGCCCAGTAAGCTCTGTAGTGCATGAGATAACTGTGTAACACTATAGTGCAAATAATTAGATAGGCAGGGGTTCTACTCTCAGATCTACTAAATGTGTGTATGGGTGTCTAAGTGTGTGTGTATGTTTGTAGGAAGAAGTATTTTGATAAGTTTCCCACCCACAGGTATACTTTATCAGTCCTGATGATGTCATCCCCCTTATCAGCACCTGTGGGCAATTGTCAGTCCAGTAAGCTCTATAGCACATGTAATAACTGCATAGCATTATAGTACAAATAACTAGATAGGCAGGGGTTCTCTTCTCAAATCTGGCAAATGTGGGTGTATAAGTATATGTATAACTGTGTAGTTAAAAGTATTTTGATAAGTTACCCACCCACTGGCCTGCTGTATCAGTCATGCTGATGTCACTCCCCTTATAGTTTCATAGGTGTGTATTAGGCTAATGGCCTTGGAGCCATTACAAGCCTAGCCCATAGAAATGCCCTGCCATTGTGCCACCTGACGTTAGTTCCCAGTGACCCCATCTAGTAGAGCCACTGGCGTGATCCCTGGGGTGAACATTCTATTACCCATCCACTTATCAAGATTTCTCTGGAACAGGGTCATCTAGGTGTTTTGCTTGACATGTATGGGAAGTCTATTCTAGGGTATATGCAGTCTCTGGGTGAGGAAACTGTCCCTCTAGCATGTTGTGTTGATTGTGATAAAGAGGTTGAGGTCCCTGCAGTGTTTGATGCAGAGAGATTGGGATGTCTTTAGATGTAGCATTTGTAAAAGAGCTGGGTCAGACATGGCTTTGCAAGTCAAGCAGAGATTGCTTCTAAGTAGGTGATATGAGACTGAGAATAGCTGGAGTCTCTTGAGATTGTCTGTGTAGTACATGTGTTTAATGCCTCGGATCCTCATTGTGAGGTACTTCTGTGGCCTCTCCAGCTGTTGCAGGTGTCTAGTGAGGTACATGCCAAATGGGCCCTTATACTTGATGAGTGGTGTAATGAGGGAAGAGTACACAGAGATGATGACCTCCTTCTTCCTGGATGCAAAACCCTTCATAATGAGATGTGACACATAGAAGGATTTCCTGACCACAATGGCAATGTGGTGGTTAAAGGAAAGGTTGCTGTCAACCTGTGTCCCCAGATCTCTTATAAAGCCTACAGTGTTCAGTGGGATCCCATTGATGTGATACTTAGTGGGAACTGAGAGGTTACCTAAGGGGCTGATGATGCATTTTATGGAGTTAAGCTTTAGGCCATGGCTTCCACACCAGTCAGTGTTCTCAGTGAGGCCTTTCTGTAGGATGTCTGTATCACTTGTGGAGTTAATGATGGCTCCCAGCTTGCAGTTGTCTGTGAACTTGGTCAGCCAGAGTTCCTTTGTGTTGGCCTGGACTCCTGAGAAGTACATGCAGAACAGGAGAGTACCCAGGACTGATCCCTGTGGGACTCCACTCATGACTGGCTGGCAGTCTGACTTGGAGCTTGCTACTTTCACTTTGTGTGTTCTATCTGTGAGCCAATTTGTAACCCCCTCAATGATATAGGGGTTGATGCCTAGTTTGGTGGGTTCATCAATAATACCTGACTGAGGAATGGTATCAAAAGCCTTGGCCGGATTGATGTAGGCTGTATGCAGTGCCTTACTGTCATACACAGCCCTGGTGACTGACTCAAAGAAGTCAACCAGGTTGAGCAGGCATGATCTACCTTTCACAAAGCCAAACTGTGTGGGGTCCAGAGTTAGGAGATTACCTATATGTTTGTTGTCCGGGTCCTTGATGATGTGCTCCATAGCTGTACATATCGGACTCGTCAGGCTAATGGACTGATAATTCCCAGGGTCTGTAGTTGTAACACTTTTATGGAGAGGGATGACTGTAGCAGTGCGCCATTTGGGAGGAACCAAGCCTGAGGTGAGGCTGTGACTGAACAGGGAACACAGATGTGGTGCCAGGTATCTTTGTAGTTCATGTAGAACACAGCCAGGGATAATGTGTGGTTCAATGGAAGCTGTATTCTTGCCCATGGACAATGCAGGTGTAACCTGGGTGGCAGTAATCCTGGGTGCCTGGCATTCTTCTGGCATTCTGATTTTTCCCTAGAGGGAGAGAGGGGTAAAGTTGGCACTGAATGTGTTGGCAAGAATGTCTGTTGTTTCAGTATAGGAGGTAGCATTGTACAGTAACTCAGAGCACTTCTGGGTATTGGCTGGAGGTTCTTGATATCACTAGCAGAGGATGTGTGATTGTTGTGTCTGCTGCAATTCTGCTGTCATAGGTGGCTTTAGATGATTTCATGAGGGATCTCAAGTTGTTGTTGAGGCTAATAAGGGAGTTTTACCACACTTGGGACTCCACTTTTTTCTGCAACAGCTTCTTCCTTCTGTTGTACGGGTTATTAATGGCAGGGAACTACCAGATTGGCCTCCAGTGTTTGTAGGAGAGTGCCATGGTTCTGTTTGGTATGTCTAGTTCCATGCATTGATGTATATGTTCATACAGTGCATTTGCGCATGTGTCATCAGTCATGTAGGTATTTTCCATTGGCATGGGTTCTGTGAAGTTAGCCACCTCTGTTCTTATGAGTCTAAAGTCAGCTTTGGAGAGATTTTTCAAGGTGGTTACCTTTACGGAGGGTGTGTGTGAGATGTAGATTTCCATGGTGATTGCTTTATGTTGGAATTGACCAGATAGTGATTGACTACTGTTGTCAGCCAACAGTCCCATATGTTAGTAATCAACACAGGTCAAGGATGTTGCTTCCTCTACTGGGTGTCAGAATGAGCTGGTCTAGGGCATTGGTACTGATGAATTTCAGGAAGCGTTGGGCCAGTGTATTGGTGCTTGAGTATCTTACCCAGTTGATGGAGGGAAAGTTGAACTGTCCTAGTATGAGAGTGTTGAGTTGGACCTTGATAGTTTCCAGGGTGTTGAGGAATGTGGATTGAGAGTCTAGGGACATGGATGTGGACCTATAGCAGGCAATGACCTGGATTGCACCATTACCCAATGTCAGTTGCACCTGAAGTATCTCAGATGCATTATGCTGGGATACTACTCTGGATGTGTGCATATCTGTTATTAATATGGAGACACCACCTCCTTTGTAGCTGTGGTCCATGTTTTGGGGCTAACAGGTGTGGAATGAGTTATAGGCTGGTAGGGCAGGGGTGCTGTCTGCTGCTGTAAACCAGGTCTCCATTACAGCACAAATGTCAATGTTCTCCATTTTGAGGAGTGCTTCGAGTGGCTGCATCTTAATATGTAGATGTCTAGTGTTGAGCAGCATGACTCTCAGATTGCATATATGTATAGCTGTTATGGTGGTAATTTGATTTGGAACACTGCCTAAAAAGGCACTATAGGGGGTAGCAAGACACTTAGCCAGTACCTGGAAACCCAGGAGTGACAAATGCAGGCCATCTCTGGCAAGCCATCGCAGTCTGTCAATCATGTCATCCCAAGCAGACAGATACTGGATCCCATGAGAGTGACAGCAGACACTTAAGCCAATTGTTGAAGTCAATCATTTGTTGTTTGTACTGCAGTATCATTCTGGGTGACAGTAGTATGCTGCTCAGGGCTACTGTCATACCTGCCTGGGCCACATAATCTGAGATCTCCACTATGTCTCTTTTCATATAGTCCATGGAGGTGCATTTCAGGTCATTCACACACACATGGACAATGACAGAGTGATACTTGTAGTTGTTGTGGAGTGACCTGACTGGGTGTGTTATGTGTTGGATTCTGGCACCTGATAGACAGCTGACTGTTACCTCCTCCATGTGCAACCCAGTGACTGAGACATCTGTGTGCCTCACTATTAATTAACCTCTGATTACTGTATCAGGCAAGGTGGTTGGCCTTTGGGGCTTAGGTTGAGAGGCACACTGTGTAGGTGAGGTATGTGTCCTGTGGTTTGTGATGTGTTGTGGTGGTTGAGTGTGTATCTGTCTTGATGGTCTCCGCTGTTTGGGTAAATGTCTACTGAGTGCCTCTGTGAAGGTCGGTGTGTGGTTATTGTTTGTATATCAGAGCTGTGATAGTGGGTGTTCTGGAGGGGTATGTGTACCATGTGGTGTATTTCAGGTGTTGACCCTTCTCCTCTTGACCAGCTAGTCCAGTCTTTGCTGGAGAATGTATATCTTCCAATTTGGTGATATAGGGGTATCTCTCACAAGTCTGAGTGTTGGGGGTTTAGAGGAGAGGGTTGTCTGTGTACATGAGGCAGTTGCAACAGTGCCTCAGAATGCCCAAGTGCACCAGGTTAATGAGCAAAAGCACAGAGAACTGCACTTTAATCATTCCAGGAGGGGTAGTCATAACTACTAAGTACTGGAGCTAATTTCGTGAAGAATGACTACTGCTGATGGATCTCAGGTGTGCTAGAATAATTGATAAAAAACATTGAAGTGCAAAGCTATTAGGCTATTTGAAGTGCAGGAGAGAAAGAACTAGCAAGATCTAAGGGGAAAACTGAAGGCAGACTTTCTGGAACCTGTAACGGTTTACCTCAGCTGTGCAGTTATCAGCACCTTTGGCCATTTGTCAGCCCAGTAAGCTCTGTAGCATGTGAGATAACTGCGTAACACTATAGTACAAGTAACCCTACTTTACTAGGCCTACTGATGTGATTCACCTTAAAGGTACCTTGGGACAAGGTGAAATTATGTAAGCTGTGTAGCATGTCTGATAACTGTGTAACAGTATAGTAGAAATAACTAGATAGGTAACGGTTCTAGTCTCACTACTGGCAACCATGTGTGTGTGTGTTTGAGTGAGAATTATATACTGTGTGTGTTTTACCATTTTGAATTGTCTACCACCCTGTAAACTTCCCATCACCCTACTTTACTAGGCCTGCTGATGTCATTCATCTTAGAAGTACCTTGGGAGGGGGTGAAATTAGGTAAGGTCTGTGGTGCATTTGATAACTGTGTAACACTATAGAAGAAATAACTAGATAGGAAGGGGCCTAATCTCACTACTGGCAACTGTGTGTGTGTGTTTCTGGATGAAGAACATATCCTGTTTGGCTGATACCATTTTGATTTGTGTACCATCCACACCTGTTTACCACCTCCTGATGGCATTACTTTATACAGCGTGGTAACGGCATCTGCCTCACATGCAGCATGTTAAACCATTGTGCAAGCCATACCAATCCTCTCTACAGATGTCTATGGAATATCCATATGTTTACAACCTATATGTGGTCTGTGTCCCTTAATGCCCATGTATGTGATATTGTTGCCAAATTGGCCACAGTGAGTGTAGTGACACACATGCCATCTTCAGGCATCATACCTGACTGAAACATCATGCTGATACAACATCTGCTACACTATCACTTGTCCAGGCTTGTAGGAGCAATACATGACTCCACATCTTATTTCTGTTGGGTTATCTCACCATCCATGAAGGCTTTCAGAACATTATGTGTTGTAAGAGGTATTGTATTATGTCCCATGCATATAATCTATGTGGGGCATGTCATGTGTATGTAGTAGTAGTACAGTACAGCAAGGTGAATGTAGGTTTACTAATCTGTCTATTGCCAACTGTGTTTATGATACTGTATGCACATCCCATGTGTCAGTCCTTACAATATGTATGCAAAGGATATACCATTTTATCTCCCTGTTCCACCCTGTGGACTTAGGAATACATACCACAAACCTGTCATACACAGTATCATGCATGCCCTCATCAACTGCATCAAGGTTGAGTGTATGGAAAAGAAATGGCAGGGCCAACAGGTGTTGACTGGCAAATCTCTTACAGTTAATGTAATGGCTACGCTTGTGAGGGACCTGCTGACAGTACTGCAGTAAACTGTTCTGTATGTATTTTATCTCCCTGTTCCACTTAGGAATACATACCACAAACCTGTCATACACAGTATCATGCATGCCCTCATCAACTGCATCAGGGTTGAGTGTATGGGAAAAAAATGGCAGGGCCAACAGGTGTTGACAGGCAAATCTCTTACAGTTAATGTAATGGCTACACTTCTGAGGGACCTGCTGACAGTACTGCAGTAACCTGCTCTGTATGTATGAGCCTGTGGTACTGCACAGCACTGAGCTGACATGTCTGAAGGCTACCTGTCTCTGACAAGGGGTATGTATGCAAGGTCACCCTGTCTGACAATAGTGTCCCTCACACACTGTTGCATGCATACACACCTGGTACATGTACATATAAAGCTGTACCTTGCCTATGACATGGTTGGTGTATTCCCACTCTGTCATACTCCCTCTTGGGAATGTCTGCAGGGCCACAGCCTGCAGACACACAGACACCTGTAACACAAACAGAATACAGCATGTCAGACTACATTAAGTTAGTGGTACTAACAGCAACAATGCATCCTGGCTAATAAGATAAATACACCTGTATGTGTACCCATAACAAATGCAAGCAGACAGCACCTTACATAGTATTACATAGCTACACTGTACTATATTCATCCTTTGCATCAGAACCATATTAGCATGTCCTTGAATCGATGGTATGGATGACAGGGGTGTGGCATAAGTATCATGATATGCACAGGGTGTGGTGTGGGTTTGCCACAGGCCTTGGCTGGGCAATATGGTTGACATCATGTGTGTGTGTTTGGAGGGGTATCCAATAGATGGGCTTTGCAGAGGTGCTGTGTGTGTCTGGAGGTGACCTGCCTGTGATACAGATGTGTGTGTGTGTGTGTGTGTGTGTGTGTGTGTGTGTGTGTGTATATATGTATGCACACAGTCACACCATGTTGCTGAACTACACAGGGGTACATCGGACAGCGATGGACCATACATGGCAGGGTGCCCAGTTCACCGTCTCTGACCAGAGACATGGGAACTGGTCCTGCCTGTGGTATCAGTGGCACCACCAGGCCCAAGTCCAGATGCAGTACTACTTCCTGATGGTGACTGCTGTCTGCTGGATCCATGTCCCTGATGGGACCGGAGAAGACCACGTGCCCATGACCTGCTCCAGTGTGATGTGGACAGCAACCCCCCTTCAGTACTGCTGGTGTCACTGCCACAATGACTGCGTGAAGTTGCACATCCCCGTAGACTCTCAGCTATTGTTGGTGCTGAGCTACGTCCACTTGGCTGATGCCCATCTCCCACCACACGATGTAGCACAGACATGCCATGGTCGAGGATTGCCAAAGTCTCACCCCACCATCTATTCATGACCTCAAAATTTTGACGTGTGGCCTCAACAAGGTTATGTATGTCACCACATAAATCAGGAAGAGTTGCATCCACCACCCTGAGTATTTGTCTGTTGTAGCATTCACTATGTGCCTGTGCATCCATGACAGCCCAAAACATGCATCTGGTGACTCCTGGTGTGGCACTTGTGACAGCAGATTGACAAGCAGTGGTCCTCCTGTG
Organism: Protopterus annectens; assembly: GCF_019279795.1. Classification (NCBI taxonomy): domain Eukaryota; kingdom Metazoa; phylum Chordata; order Ceratodontiformes; family Protopteridae; genus Protopterus; species Protopterus annectens. The sequence continues at coordinate 128,079,667 of NC_056726.1, read as the reverse complement.
AGTGGCCCTGTCCATCTGCCTGTGTGGGACATCACCTTCAGTCTGGATATGGCCAGTATCTACACTCACACCTGCCATAGTTACCACACTAGCCTGTTCAATGCCACCACCTGCCAACTGTCCAGCATCTGTGGCCACTGGTGACAGGGTATGTGTGGCCACTGTCACTGTGTGTGGGGATGGTGTGGACAAGAGTGGGATGCCAACCAATGGCATATATTCAGCCCTTTACAACCCTACCTGTACCTCACTATTTCTGTCATCATTGTCAGAGTCTGCAGAGATAATGACATCAGTTTCCAAGCAGGAGAGAACCCAAACCCCCATTGCCAGCTGTGAGGGGAAGACAACATATGTACATTAATACCTGCACTCTGAGGTTGGCTGGTAGACACACACACACACACACACACACACACACACACACACACACACACACACACACACACACACACACAATCACCCACACACACTTACAGGTGAGGTGTCACAAATCTTTTACACAGACCACACAGTACCCAAATGATGACATGCATGATACATGGCCCTCAACATCATGCATTGCAGCCAGTTTTCCTACATGTAACTAACAATATAGAGCTCTGAGATACATGAGGAGTGTTAGTAGGTGATGGCCCTTTCCCAGCACAGACTGCACCCATATACACATCATTGCTGTTCACCTGTATAGCACAGTGGAAAGTACTATTGAACATAGTAAAATTAAAACAAGTAAATGATGGCAAAGAACTATTTTATTTATAAAAAAATAGGTAAGCGCTTTCATGGATAAAAATCACTTCATCAGACCTTTGATTTAACAAACACAACCACCTTGATAATATGTAAATACAATTAACAGTTCAACCAATAAAACCGATGAACAACAGATCACATGCCTATCATTCATTAAAAAGAAAAAGTCTCCTGTTCTTAAGTCTGGGTCTTAAAGAGACCTTGTAATTCAGGCCTCCTTCTTTGTCCGCCTGAAGTTTTAAAATCCAGGTTAACCCCCTGTCCTCCATTTTGTTGACTATGTCCCCCATCCTACCTTCAACTTTAATCAAATCAATAACTTGAAATTTAAAAGTGTGTTTTCTTGTAGTATCTAGAGTATGCTGGGTAATGAGTTATTGACATTTCCCTGTTTAATATCTCTGATGTGCTCTTATCCTTTCCATCAAAGTACGATTAGTCTTACCTATATAAAATTTCTGACAAATCTGACATTGTGCTAAATAAACTAAATGTCTAGACTTACAAGTTGCTTTAAAATTAAATGTGTACTTCCTCCCTGTCCCAGGGTGTGTGAAAGTGTCATTGGTATTAATATATGTGCACAAATTACAGTTCATACAAGGGACTGTGCCCTTTTTATTTGTATTGTGTCCTTGCTTACCATAACATGACTTCCTTTTTAATGTACTCCTGTTCCTGAATACAAAGGTGGGTTCAGTGCCAATGACACTATTCACCTTGCTATCCGACCTTAAAATGTGCCAGTTCTTTTTTATGATGTCACATACATCGGCTATATTATTAGAATAGGACAGACTAATACCAGGGGCTTTCTTGAAATAATTTTCATTTGCCACTGTTCTCTGTCCTATTCTATTAGAAAAGTATGGAGCTGCTGAGGTGCTTCTCAAACTTACATCATATTCAAACTGTCTCTGTATTTCTTCAATCTTGTAACCCCTTTGCAACAGTTCTACTTTCATAACTTCTGCTTGTTCTAAAAAGATAGTATCATTATTATTGAGCATCGATAATCTCATAAAGTGCCCTTTAATAATGTTGTTGTAAACATGTGGAGGATGTAAACTATTACGATGTAAAATATGATTTCTATGACATTCCTTCCTGTATTTAGCAGTAGTTAGCCCTATCTCTGTAGCTTTAAATTTGTATACGTCAAGAAAATTTATGCTATGGGTGGATGCTTTCATAGAAAATTTTAGAAAGGTAGTGGTTTCATGTAAGTACATCACAAACTCTTGTAAGCTACCCTCTTCTCCCTGCCATAAAATAAAAATATCATCGACAAAATGACAGTAGAATTTTATGTATGGGGCAAAGCTGTCATTGTTTAACATATACAGGGACTCCCAATGTGCCAGCACTGCATTAGCATAACTGTTGGCACATGGGGTCCCCATTACCACACCTTTCTTTTGTTTATAGTACTTCTTCGAGAACATAAAAATTTTGTTCTCTAATATAGTTTTACTAAACAAACGTAATACATCTACACTCAAGAGATTAACTGCTTTTACTTAACAAAAAAGCCTTCATATATTCTATCCCTATATTGTTCAGGATGACAGTGAATAAGGAAATGATGTCTAAAGTTACAAACAAAAAATCAGAATCAATATCAAGATCAGCACGAACTTCAAATAAGTCAATAAGAAACTGCTTAGAGTCAATTAATACAAGGCTATAACTATTCAGTACTGGCCTTGTCTGCTTTTCAACATACACAGACATTAATTCAGTAACCCACCCTCTGTCTGCCACTATTGGCCTAAGTGGCGGATGTAGAGGCTCTTTATGAATTTTGGGTAGTGCATTAAATGAAGGAATCAGTGGAAATTCCACTAAACAAAATCTATACACATTTTCGGAAATACACTTGTTTGAAAAACAGTCATAAAGCACATTAGAAATATTGTTGATCACATTAGTGACTTCATAAAAAGCCATTTCTTCATAAGTTTCAATGTCATGTAACATTTCTAACATGGAGGACTCATAAACATCTTCGTCCATTATGACTACCGCCCCTCTTTTATCCACTTGCTTTATGCAAATACTCTCATCAGATTGTAAATCACATAAAGCTGTACGCACTCCCTCAGATAAATTATAAAATCTCTTATTGTTGCTACTACGCTCATAAGATGGAGCATTAAAAAGTTTATCAAAGTCTTGTTCACAAGCACGACAAAAGACTTCCAATATGGCATTTAAATTTGGATAAAACATGCTGGGTTTCTTATAACAATTAACTACTGAGGACTCAGGAAACAATATACAAAACATAACATTACGTGCATATAATCTGATATCAGTTGTAACTTCCTATAAGTCCATGGAAGAAGCGGGTATAAATGACAAGCCCTTTTGCAATAGCATTCATTCTGTTGCAGTTAACTCTTTATTAGAAATATTGTGTATCAAACCTGGTCTGTCTCCTTGCTCCACATCTTCTTGATAGTCAGCATAGCTGTATATTGCTCAATCCGCCTTTTTCTCCCTCTGCTGTTGGAGTGGCTCCTCTCCATTCTTTTCAAAGTTCTGATGGGGATTGGGAGCTCCTGAAAAACCTGTCATTGTTCTTTCGAATTCTTATGGCCCTCTTTTGCACGACCAACTTGTTTGGAGCCATTCGATGTGTCAGTCCCACTGCTCACAGCACCAGAAGCCATAGAGAGCACAGAAGCATACATCACTGATGCCATTTCAGTAACAGTGGGCGTTGCAACATTCAGGGGGTGTGTCTCATCTCTTTTTTTCTCTGCACGCATTATACCTTCACCCATGGAATTGGTATCAGATGCACCAACTCTGGCCCAGGTAAAAACCTGGCCATTAGAAAAGTCAGTCAAATCTCTCCATAGCGTTTTCATCTTTAACTGCTTTAATTGGCTCTCAAATGATGATACATTATTATATAACTTCTCCATACATTGTTCTAGCAAAGCACTAGGAAACTCATCCATGAGTTTCCGCTGATCCGCCTGTATGGAATTAGTCAAGGAATCCTCAAATGGCTTAAAGAAACTGATAAGCAGTTCCATATATTTGAAACTGGTATTTAAATTTATAGTTTGCCAGTCCTTATGTAAATCAGGAAACATTAGTCCATATGTAGGCATAACCAGTACCCTTAACCCTCTGGGTACTATTCGACAAGGCCAGTACTGAATAGTTATAGCGTTGTATTAAGTGACTCTAAGCAGTTTCTTATGGACTTATTTGAAGTTTGTGCTGATCTCGACATTGATTCTGATTTTTTGTTTGTAACTTTAGACAACATTTCCTTATTCACTATCATCCTGAACGATATTGGGATAGAATGTATGAAGACTTTTTTGTTAAGTAAAAGCAGTTATAGTCCCTTGAGGGTAAATGTATTATGTTTGTTTATTGAAACTATATTAGAGAACAATATTTTTATGTTCTCGAGGAAGTACTATAAACAAAAGAAAGGTGTGGCAATGGGGACACCATGTGCCAACAGTTATGCTAATGCGGTGCTGGCACACTGGGAGTCCCTATATGTGTTAAACAATGACAACTTCGCCGCATACATAAAATTCTACCGTCATTTTGTTGATGATATTTTTATTTTATGGCAGGGAGAAGAGGGTAGCTTACAAGAGTTTGTGAAGTACTTACATGAAACCACTGCCTTTCTAAAATTTTCTACGAAAGCATGTACCCATAGCATAGATTTTCTTGACATATGCATATTTAAAGATACAGAGATAGGGTTAACTACTGCTAAATACAGGAAGGAATGTCATAGAAATAATATTTTACATCATAATAGTTTACATCCTCCACATGTTTACAACATTATTAAGTGGCAGTTTATGAGATTATCGATGCTCAATATTAATGATACTATCTTTTTAGAACAAGCAGAAGTTATGAAAGTAGAACTGTTGCAAAGGGGTTACAAGATTGATGAAATACAGAGACAGTTTGAATATGATGTAAGTTTGAGAAGCACCTCAGCAGCTCCATACTTTTCTAATAGAATAGGACAGAGAACAGTGGCAAATGAAAATTATTTCAAGAAAGCCCCTGGTATTAGTCTGTCCTATTCTAATAATATAGCCGATGTATGTGACATCATAAAAAAGAACTGGCACATTTTAAGGTCGGATAGCAAGGTGAATAGTGTCATTGGCACTGAACCCACCTTTGTATTCAGGAACAGGAGTACATTAAAAAGGAAGTCATGTTATGGTAAGCAAGGACACAATACAAATAAAAAGGGCACAGTCCCTTGTATGAACTGTAATTTGTGCACATATATTAATACCAATGACACGTTCACACACCCTGGGACAGGGAGGAAGTACACATTTAATTTTAAAGCAACTTGTGAGTCCAGACATTTAGTTTATTTAGCACAATGTCAGATTTGTCAGAAATTTTATATAGGTAAGACTAATCGTACTTTGATGGAAAGGATAAGAGCACATCAGAGATATTAAACAGGGAAATGTCAATAACTCATTACCCAGCATACTCTAGATACTACAAGAAAACACACTTTTAAATTTCAAGTTATTGATTTGATTAAAGTTGAAGGTAGGATGGGGGACATAGTTAACAAAACGGAGGACAGGGAGTTAACCTGAATTTTAAAATGTCAGGTGGACAAAGAAGGAGGTCTGAATGACAAGGTCTCTTTAAGACCCAGACATAAGAACAGGAGACCTTTTCTTTTTAATGAATGATAGGCATGTGATCTGTTGTTCACTGGTTTTATTGGTTGTACTGTTAATTGTATTTGCATATTATGAAGGTGTTTGTGTTTGTTAAATCAAAGGTCTGATGAAGTGGTTTTATCCATGAAAGCACTTGCCTATTTTTTTATGAATAAAATAGTTCTTTGCCATCATTTACTTGTTTTAAATTTACTATTAATTTTTATGAGTTTCCTTTGCGGTTTTGTGATTTACTATTGAACATACCTCACAACTGTATAGATCCTCGCAGGATGTATAGATGTCTGGCTCATATGTTTGCTCTGTTTCTCACAACCCCTGTGTTTCGACGATCTGAGGAGTGACATCACTGATTAATGACATACATTTGAGTGTCAAGATCTCCAAACCAGCAGTAGATGTATGGTCACACAATTCCTGTTACACCAACCTTCTAAGCTTACAGTGGATATGATAAGTGTACACAACCCTGTTAACATGCCATGTTTTTGTAACATATGAGATGACACCGCAATAATGCTTTCAAATATGTTACCCACCTTTCTTGTGACATATGACCTGTGCAATCCAATCGATAAACAAACAGGCGTGTTACATTTAAAACATAATGACTCAATATGTACAATATGGTGTTTGCATAAGTGTGCACACCCTTAAAATTATACTTTTTGAAGCTCCTTGTAAGTGACTTACAGCATTCACTCTTCTTATGAAGGTGTCTATCAGCATGGCACATCTTGACTTGGCATTATTTGGCCACCCTTCCATGCAAAGGTCACCCAACTCTGTCAGATTGCAAGAGCAGCTCATGTACACAGCCCTCGTCAGGTCACACTGGGGTATGTCTATCTGGTGTAGGGTTAGGCACTGGCTGGGCCAAATCATAACCATTAGTGAGTTTAGGTGGAACCTTTCTTATGTAGCATTGGGTGTATGCTTTGGGTCTTTGTCATGGTGAAGGCTGACACCCCTCCCCATCCTCAGTGTTCTTGCAGACGCCTGATGAATTTTGGCCAGACGTGGGTGTTATTTTGAACTGTTCTGAATTAGCACCACTGTGACTATAGGCCCAGTTCTGGCTTTGGAACAGCATCCTCACAGCAGGCCACTGCCACCAGCATAATTCACCATGGGGATGTTGGTTTTCAGGATAAGAGGGGTGTTGCTTGTGCACCACATATACCTTTTGGTATTGAGGCTGTGAGGTCAATCCATTGTCTCATTACACCATAACACATTTTCACACATGCCTTTGGGAGACCTAATGTGCAGTATTGCAAATTGTATCCACCCCTGGATGTTTTTTGGTGTGGTGAAAGGCTTCCATCTTCTGACCATACCCCATAGGCCAGACATATGCAGAATACGGGAGAGTATTCTCACATGCAGTACACAACACCAGTACTTGCAAGAGATTCCTGCAATGCTTTCAGTGTTGCTGTATGTCCCCTGGCAGCCTCCCTGACCAGGTTTTGACACGTCTTGTCATTATTTTTGGAGGGATGCCAGGTTCTTTTCAACAGCACTGTTGTCACATATTCAGTCCACCTTTTGACAACTTTCTTCACTGTATTCCATGGTGTATGCAGTGCTGTGGTAATATTGTTGTACCCTACTCTTGATGGATACCTTTCAAATATGAGATCCCTTTGCTGCTTTGTAAGCTGTCTGCAAGCCATGGCTGTTGCTGTTGCAGGCAACTGAGCAAATGTCATGAATATCCTACTTGGACAGCAGACTGTTATTTGGTGTTACTCAAAGCGTCTTTACTTGATGGCAGGTGTGTACCCAAGATGACTGAATACTGTCAGTAAATCACAAGCTGCTGCAATAAAATATTATTTGAAGGGTGTACACACAATCCAGCTTATTGCATGGTTTGTATTCTCCATATTTGGTGACCAACAGATTGACTGGTTTTACAACTGAATTGTACATGTCATAGGTCACATTACAGGTTGGAAAAGGTGTGGGCTGACATATTGTGGTCTCAATTTGCATATATATCACAAACACCTGGCATATTAACAGGGGTGTATACACTGTTTATATCCACTGTATGAGAGTAACGTTTCACACATGTCCCTACCTTAGGCTGTTTGTCCCCACCATTTTGTTGGTCTCTGTCCAGAACTCTTGCACTGACAGGTTGTGAGGTATGCTACATGGATGTTACATTCTTTTCAGATAGGCCCCTGTGGTGACCACTGTGATGCAATGCAGTTAACCCCACCACAAGTGAACATGCACATAAAGCAATATGGCTATGAGTGACACTTTTGTGAATGGTACATTGCATGGCCTTCACATGCTTGGGATACTGGCAAACCACAACAGAACAATTTCATACTCACCAGCTTCAGGCTGCCATCCCACATGCTGGATGGACCTAGGTAGTTGTGGGAGAGAAGTACTGTCAGCAGATTTGCATGTGGCGTTGGTACAGAATGGATGCAGAATGTCCGCACATTTAAAGTACAACCCCCAATACTACACAATTTGCTGTCCTTCACCATAGATGTGCACTCTGTGCATTAGAAAACCCCATCCACACCTGCAATTTGACCTGACATATGCACATAGATACTCTGCAAATACAAGTATGTCTGCTACACTAGCCTAGTAATGTCCACTGGGGCCTTATCTGCACATTCCTTGTCCATTGTCTGGGTGCCACCCATCTCCAGCATGTGGGGGGTCTGTACCCTGATGTTGTACTGGGATGGGTGGCCCAAGGTTGCAGAGGAGCTCCTCGGTGGGTGTCAGTGGGGGCTGCATGGCTGGGCCCCCACCTGTGGCTGTGTGGTCCCTGGCCACTGCAGCAGCCCTTTGCCAGGTATGGTGTATGAGGTCAGTTGCACGATGCTGGACCTGCTCGTATGTACATGCGTGCAGGCCGACATCATTTACCCTGTGGACTAGGTTGTCCCAAAGGCCGGTCCTCTCCCACAGATGTTGCCTGCTCCAGCCAAACATTATGGCATGGTTCTGTAGTATGGCTTCTATGATTATATTTGTCTCAGCTGCTGAGAAAGTAGAGCTTTGCTGATGCGACATTGCACCTGGAAGACATAAAAAGGGAAACACATCATAGGACCTCATACATTTGGCAACAGTATGTACAGACTCTGCACAGCTACACTGAATACCAGTAGTCACCACTTACAACCACAACATACCCCTGTAATCTATCAGCACTGTATCTGCTTGCATTGCTGGACCTAATGTGTCATATTCCCCACAATGAAGGCTAGTTAATTTCATAATCCTCTACTCCTCATTCATGTCTGTGTAGAGGGATGACACTGGCCATCTTCAATGTGGATGGGGTGTGGATGGTGCCAAGGCTTGATGTGACTACAGTATGTAATGGAGCTGGGAACACATGCCTGAGTTCATGTATGATGCAGACAGGGATGTTATCAGGTCCCATGGATACTTACGTTTGTTGCCTTTCAGTAGGTAGTATGTACCTGCTCACTGGTGATGAGAGGGAGGGGTGTGGGTGCTCTGCATATCCACCTTTAGTGATGCTGAGCCAGGGGGTGATGTTTGCACTAAATCTATCTGCAGCAGTTTGGCTGTAGCTATGTTGTGTGTGTATGTGGTCTGACTGATCACCATTACAGGGTGGGTTGGTTTGTTGCCTCTGAGATTGCAGACATATGTGAAGATGGTGTTGTGAATGGCCTTGGTGGATGTGTCCAATTTTTACTCATAGTTAGCCTTACAGTACTCTACCTGTGACCTTATATGCTTGATCAGACAAAGGCTGACTTGATGCCAAGTTGGTGCCAGCTCCTAATTTACCCTGTACAGCCAATATAAGGACCAAGTCTGTGGTTTGTGTATTGCTGCTGTCCAGCAAAGAGGATTACTCTCCTTTGGTGGAGGCAGGTTTTACGAGTAAGGTATTGCTGAGTCCATACAGCTATGTTGATGTTCATATAGCTGTTTGTAGTAGGCATAGACACACATAGGTGGCACAGTGGTGCAGCGGTTAACGTTGTCACCTCACAGCAAGAGGTTCTCCGGTTCGATTCTTGGCTGGGGTGCCTTCTGTGTGAAGTTTGCATGTTCTCCCTGTGTTCACGTGGGTTTCCTCCCACATTTTAAAGACATGCATCTGGAGCATTTCTCCCCGGGCCTCTGCTGAAAACAAGCTCTGTGGAACCTAGTCAGACCTTCCCGATCAACAAATGTTTAATAAAATAAATAAATAAACATTCATAACACAGTTGGACACCTCTCCAGTTTCAAACAGATATTCATGCTTATTGTAGTACCCATGGCTGTGTCAGGGCAATGCAACAACCAGTAGCTGTAGAAATGTCACTCTGTTGGATGCACAGTGACTAAGATTACACATGTGTACAGCTTATTTAACTGACATTTTGCATCCCATATCTGTTGTTATGAGGTGGCCAGATATACCTACTCATACTGACATGTGCAGATGTAATACCTGATATACATTTCTGTTCTATGTCAGTATGGCACACTGTATTCAGACTCTTGCTGCCCAGCCATCTGCCTCAACATGGGTTTTGCAGGACATCTGTAGGATGCCACACATACATGGGGGACAATGGGACATAATTAGTGACACTGTCTTAATATTGCTATAAGACACTTGAGTCACTCAATAACACAGTAGCCTTTGCATTGACTGACATACCCTGGATGATGTCCAACACTCATATGGCAGGAAGAGAGGAGAAAGGCTAGGAGTGCGGTAGTGAGGGTAAGGACTTTTAATGTTGGCAGTATAAATGGTATAGGGACAGAGCTAGCTGATATGATGGTCATAGGAAGGTGGATATATTGTGTGTGCAAGAGACCAGATGGAAGGGGAGTATGGCTAGGTGTATCGGAGCCAGGTCACAATTGTGCTATCAGGGTGTGGATGGGAAGGGAAAGGGGGTCGAGGTTATCCTGATGGAACAGTATGCCAAGGGTGTTTTTGGAGGATGATATGAGTGTCTGATAGAGTGATGTTTAGGAATCAGAAAATGGATGGTGTAATGATGAATGTTTTTAGTGCATATGCTTTGCAAGTTGCTTGTGTGGTGGATGAGAAAGAGAAATGTGAAGCCATTTGGATGACATGGTGATGACTGTACCTGAGGGTGAGAGAGTGGTGATTGCAGCAGATTTCAATGGCCTTGTTGGTAAAGTGAACAGAGGGGTTGAGGAAGGGATGGGTATGTATGGTTTTAAGCAAAGGAATGCAGAGAGTGAGATGGTAGTGGATTTTTGGCTGTGGTGAATACATACTATAACAAGAGGGAGGAGCATAGGGTGACATGCAAAAGTAGGGGGGAGATGCACACAGGTGGAATATAGCCAATGTAGGAGGGCCAGTTTGAAGGAGATTGGAGACTGTGAAGTGGTGACAGGGGACAGTGTAGTTAGGCAGCAGAGACTGTTGGTTTGTAAGATGATGTTGATGATCAAGAAGAGGAGGAGTGTGAGGGCAGCACCAAGGATCAGATGGTGGGAACTGGAAAAGGGTGATTGTGAGGTGGAATTCAGAGAAGATTTAAGACAGGCACTGTGTGGCAGTGATGATTTACCAAATAACTGGGTAAGTACAGCAGAGATAGTAAGGGAGACAGCTAGAAAGGTGCTTTGTGTGACATGTGGATAGAGGAAGGAGTATAAGGACACCTGGTGGTAGACTGAGGAAGTACAGGACAGTATACAGAGAAAGAGGTTGAGGATGAAGGAGTGGGATTGTCAGAGAGATGAGGAAAGTAGACAGGAGTATGAGGAGATTAGGTGCATGACAACAAGAGTGGTGGCAAAGGCTAAAGATGAGGCATATGATGACATATGACAGGTTGGAATCTAAGGAGGGATGACAGAACTTGTACCGGTTGGCTTGACAGAGGCACTGAGCTAGGAAAGATGTGCAGCAGATAAGGGTGATAAAGGATAATGAGGGAAATGTACTCACACACAAAGAGAGTGTTGAGCAGATGGACAGAGTACTTTGAGAGGCTGCTGAATGAAGAGAATGAGAGAGAGAAGGTTGGATGATGTGGGCATGGTGAATCAGAAAGTGCAATGGCTTACCAAGGAGGAAGTAAGGATAGCTATGAAGAGGATGAATACTGGAAAGCCTGTTGGTCCACATGTCATACCTGTGGTAGCATGGAGGTGTTTAGTGGAAATGGCAGTGGTGTTTTTCACCAGCTTGTTTAATGATATCTTGGAAAGTGAGATGTTGCATGTGTTGTGGAGAGAAAGTGTTTGTGTACCATTTTAAGAATAAGGTTCATTTGCAGAGCTGTAGTAACTACAGAGGGATAACATTAATTAGTCACAGCATGAAGCCATGGGAAAGAGTAGTGGAAGCTAGGTTAAGCAGGGCAGTGATGAGTAGTGTTCAGCAGTATGTTGTCATGCCAGGTAAGGGCACTACAGATGCAATGTTTGCAATGAGAGTATTGATGGAGTAGTACAGAGAAGGTCAGGAGTTGATTTGTGTCTTTCTGGATGTGGAGAAAGCATATGACAGGGTGCCTAGAGGGGAGATGTGGTATTGTATGAAGAAGTCATGAGTGGCAGAGATATGTAAGAGTGGTACAGGATATGTACAAGGGTGGTGCGATAGTGGTGAGGTCTGTGGTGGAAGTGACAGATGTGTTTAAGGTGGAGGTGGGATGACATCAGGGATCAGCTGTGAGCCGTTTCTTATTTGCAATAGTGATGGACAGGTTGACAGACAAGATCATACAGGAGTCCCCATTGAATATGATGTTTGCAGATGACATTGTGATCTGTACTGAGAGTAAGTTACAGTTTTAGGAGACCCTGTAGAGGTGGAGATATGCTCTAGAGAGGAGAGGAATGGAGGTCAGCATGACTAAGACAGAATATCTGGATGTGAATGAGAGGGAGGGTAGTGGAATGTTGAGGATGCAGGGAGTAGAGTTGGCAATGGGGGATGAGTATAAATCATTGGGATCAACATTCCAGAGTAATGATGACTGTGGAGGACAGGTGAAGAAGAGAGTACAGACAAAATGGAGAGGGTGGAGAAGAGTGTCAGTACTAATTTGTAACAGACAAGTACCAGTAACAGTGAAAGGGATGGTCTACAACAGGGTAGTGAGACCAGCTATGTTATATGTGTTGGGGGCAGTGTCATTGACAAAAAGGCAGGAGTCACAGTTGGACTTGGCAGAGTTACAGATGTTAGGATTTGCAGTGGTTGTGATGAGGGTGGACAGGATTAGAAATGTGTATTTGACAGGCTCAGCCCATGTTTGACAGTTTTGAGGCAAGGACAGAGAGGCAAGATTACATCGGTTTGGACATGTGCTGCAGAGCGATGCTGAGTATATTGGGAAAAGGATGGTAAGGATGAAGCTACCATGTAAGAGGAAAAGAGGAAGGCCTCAAATAAGATTCCATGATGTGGTGAGAGAGGACATGCATGTGGTTGGTGTGACAAAGCAGGATGCAGAGGACAGGCAGAAATGGCAACAGATGATCCACTGTGGCAACCCCTAACAGGAACAGCCAGAAGAAAAAGGAGATGTTGTAATGTCAGTCTTCACAGATTTGCCAATGATTTGTCAGACATAACACAATTGTATGAGGAAATGACTACAAATATGAGGTACACATATGATCAGTGTGCATAACACTGGACAGTTTAATGGTATGAGCTCAGTATATCACATGCAGTTCAACACACACATGTGCAACAGTACTTTACTATGCAAATACCATGTATAGGTCTCTCACATTTCTGAGACAACCAAGTATATCATAGTTGTATTTACAAGTAAGATATGGATATATACAACATCCCAGTAGCTGACCTAGCATTGTCACGGTCAGTCTTGTTCAACACACACTGCAGTAGTAGTCATATGTGAGCCATCCTTTCCTGGGCTAACTCAGGGGCCTGACCTATGATTTATGTCACTGCAGACAGGCCAAGATGCTATGGCCATAGGTTCTGATCAGCAATATATATCAGTACAGCAAGTCTTGTTGAGACATATATGTTACAGTTCCTATTTCCCATTCTTACATACTCCCTACTGCAGTCCATGACATGCTTACTTGTTTGACATACCTGTTTGTTTGATTCAAGTGTAGGTGGTTATGTCCTGCTTGGATTTTATGTTTCTTTTTGCTGTTTCTGTCTGTCTGTCTCTCTCTCTCTCTGTCTCCCTCTCTCTCTCTCTCTCTCTCTCTCTCAAGGATGTAGGGTGTGCATCTGTTTTGTATAGGCAGCAGCTTGCCTTTTGTAGGTAATGCTCATGAGCAGCTGATGCCTGTGCACCAACTGATGTCCCTCACTTGATAATTGCATGCAGGACAGCTATGTTGTTATTATTCATATAGCCAATGGCATGGCAACACACTCCTATCATTGAGTATTTCATGCCAGTGTGCCAGTGGCCCTTTTCCTTGCCAGTGAGGGGGACTTCATGGAGGTGTGTGAACAACAGCATCACAGAGGGTGTTTGGAAATACCTTTTACAACCAAAAGTGTGAAGACAGACCAACAGAATGGGGGAGAATGTTTCAGACATAGGGGCAGAATGTAAGTATTGCTGTTATACATTTGGATTCATGCTAGCCTAACAGGGTTTGTATTGACATGGAGTTCTTTGGTGATTTTAACTCTGACTGTGTTATGTGTTTGACATAACTCACACCTGTAGGGCTAGCCGCAGAATGGCCAGAATTTGGACTCCTATGTTTGGTGTGTTCCTCAGACATTTTTTCTTTGGAAATTCAGTAGCATGCCCTAGGGATTGCAGTCAGTAACTGCTAGCATCCATTTGTGTTTCTGACCTCATATCCCTCAGAAAAGATATGTTGCAGCTAACTCTGTTGCAACAGCACAGCAGCATTCTCAGTTTTATAACAGCAATATTTCAAATATGCCCCTGTTTTTGGGCCTCTGTCCCACAATTATGTCAGGCTTTGCCCAGATGTCATGCAGTAAGAGGTTGATAGATATGATATATGATTATTTAGTGTCAAATTCCTGACATTATCCCAGTGATGTATCAGACTGCCGGACATGTTATGTGGAAGAGGCCTTATATATGAGGGGAAAGCCTGGAAATTCTGTGGGGCTCTGTACAGTTGAGTGGTCTGTATATTTCTGGCAATTATTGACAGACTTTCAGGATTGTGTAGCAGTGTATTGTGTCAATGTTATTTGGCCTGTATAGGGAGGGGCATGAATGTATGTGCTATGGCTCATTTTCTATCTGTCTGTGCATGCTGCTCCTGTTTCTGCTTGTCTGCTGGCTGTATATGTAGGTAGGGGCAGACTGAGACATGTCTCATACCACAGTCAGACATCATAGTACACTGTGAATTGGACCAGTATATGTAGGACTAGTGTGGAGTGACAAACATGTTGAGATGTTTTTGTTCACACAGACCTTATAGTGTACTGTTCCTTTGCCTTACTGGTATGTCACTGTGACTGTGGTTGAATTGGTTGTGGGTATGCTCTACTCTAGAGTTCATTTTGGGTACTGGTATGTTGCTGTGACTGTGTTTTCTTTTTTGGATGGACATTTTTGCACCATTCTCTGCTTTTCACTACAGTTTCATCCCTGTAGTGCATGCTATATTTGAATATACATGGGTAATTTCCCAGAGGTGATGTGGGGGAGTGTCATGTTGGTTTTACTGCGCTGTATAAGGTGCTGGGTGACATGTTTGGTAGCTGTCAAGGGATTTCCATTCTGTTACATCACTGCGTTCATACCTCTACACTGTCCAGAGGCCTTGACCCTGTCCAGATGCGTGGCTCATGTGTTTGGTCTGTTCCCCAGACAGTTGTTGTCCTTGGCTAATCGGTATGATACTATGGGGAATTCAGTCAGTAAATGATAACATCCATTGGTATTACTGACTTCATATCCCCCAAAAAAGGTATGTTACAACAAAACCGGCAACACCAGCAACTGTCTACATTTATCACAGCAATTTATCCAATATAGCCCTGAGTTTGGGCCTTTGTTCCCCAATTATGTCAGGCTTTGTTCAGATGTCATGCACGAAGAGATTCAGAGATATGTAGTATCATTATTTATTGCATTAATTCCTGCTCGCATCCCAGTGATGTCATAGAACCCACAGACATGTAACAAGGAAGTGGCCTTAGGTATGAGTCCTGTGCCTATACAGCCTGTGGGAAACTGTACATTTGAGAGGTCTGTATATGTCTGCCCATTGTTAAAAGACTGTTAGGATTGTGTAGCAGTGTAGTGTGTACATGTTATTTGGGCTGTTTAGGGAGGGGGTACATATGAGTGTCATGGACCATTTCTATCTGACTGTGCATGCTTCTCCAGTTTCTGGTTCCCTATCACCTGTATATGTTTGTATATGCAGACTGTGACATGTCCCGTAGCACCTCATGATTCCTACTGCACTGTGACTTGGGGCAGTATATGTAGGGGTAAAGTGTGAGTGACAAATGGGATTTTGTTGCTCACACAGTCATTATACCTTAGTGTTCAGTTTGCTTACTGGCATGTCACTGTGACTGTGGTGTAATTTTTGGGACATATGCACTTTCACACCAGTGTCAGTTTTCCAGTAGTGTTACATCTCTGTAGTGCCTGTTATATTTGTTAATGCATTTGTATTGCCCCAGAGCTAGACTTGGATAGTGTTATGTCAGTCTGATTGTAGTTTGGATATTGCTCGGTAGCTCAGTGTAGTTTCCCTACTGTTGTGTTATGTCCACATATTTGTAGGATGTCCAGATGTCTGGCCAATATCTTTGGTCAGGCCCCCGTAACTGATGTGTATTATTGACACATCAGTGGGATGATGTGGTGACTGAGGTCACTAGCTTCTTTTTCTTTCAGCTGCTCCCATTAGGGGTCGCCACAGCGGATCATCTGTTTCCATTTCTTCCTGTCCTCTGCATCTTGCTGTGTCACACCAACCACCTGCATGTCCTCTCTCATCACATCCATAAGGTTCATAGGTTGGTACTAGGCTATCGGCCCTAGGGCCTATGCAAGCCTAGTCATAATAATTCCCTGGATATTTCTTCCCACAATATTTACTTCTCTGGACCCCTGTCTAGCAGGGTGACTGACATGATCCCTGGGGTGAATTTCCTATCACCCATCCAATCATCAAGGTTCGTTTTGAAGAGGGCCAAAGAGGTGCTCTGCTTGACATGTATGGCCAGTCTATTCCAGAGTATGGGGAGTCTCTGGGTCAGGAACCTATCCCTCCAGCATGTTTTGTTCATTGTGATGACAAGGTTTAGATCCCTGGAGCGTGTGGCTCTGAGGGATTGGGATTTCTTTAAGTGGAGCATGTCCAACAGCTCAGGGTTTGACATGGCCTTGTATGTTAAGCAGAGATCACCTCTGAGTAGACTATATGCCACAGAGTATAGCTGGAGTTATTTTTAGACGGTCAGCATATGGCATCTGCTTTAGGCCTGTGATTCTTTTAGTGAGGTATTTCTGCGGCCTTTCCAGCTGTTGCAGATGTCTTGTGAGGTACATACCAAATGGGGCATTATACTCTATAATGGGTCTAATGAGGGATGAAAAGCCCGTAGTGATGAGGTGTGCCACATAGAAGGATTTCCTGACTGTTTTGGTGATGTGGTTATCGAAAGTGAGACCACTGTCCACCTGTGTCCCTAAGACTCTCAACACACTTTCGATGTTTAGTGTCCTGCCACCTATGTGGTAATTCATGGGTACATGTTTTTTTCCAAAGGGGATAACTATACATTTCTTGGCATTAAGCTTGAGCCCATGGCTCTGGCATCAGTCATCTGTTTCTGTAAGGCCCTTTTGTAGAATATCCACATCATTTGGGGATTCAGTAATGGCTCCCAGTTTGCAGTCATCTGCAAACTTTGTACTTCAGAGAAGTAGATGCCAAACAAGAGTGGTCCCAGGACTGAACCCTGAGGTACTCCACTTGTCACTTGTCTGGAGCTGGATTTGGAGTCAGCTACATTTACAGTCTGGGTTCTGTCAGTAAACCAGTTGGCAACCCATTGAGTGATGTAGGGTTTTATGCCCAGCTTAGTAAGTTTATCTATGATTCCAGAGTGGGGGATGGTGTCGAAGGCCTTGGCAAGGTCCAGATAGGCTGTGTGGACAGCCTTACCCTTATCCACAGCTCTGGAGACTGATTCGAAGAAGTCAATCAGATTCAGGAGACAAGATCGGCCCTTCACAAACCGAAACTGGGTAGGGTCCAGTGTTTGAAGGTTGCCAATGTCATCGTTTATAAGTTCCATGATAATGCGTTCCATACCCTTGCAGATCAGGCTTGTCAGACTGATGGGACGGTAGTTCCCAGGATCCAAGGTAGATCCTTCCTTGTGGAGCGGGATAACTGTAGCTGTGTGCCACTCAGTGGGCACGAAGCCTCAGGTGAGGCTATGACTAAACATGACACTTAGGTGAGGTGCCAGTTCATTTTGTAGTTCATGTAGTACACAGCCTGGGATGTCATCTGGTCCCATGGATGCTGTATTCTTAGCTTTGGAGAGTGCGGTTTCTACCTGTGTGGCCGCGATTACCGGAATTTGGCAATCTTTTGGTATTGATATGGGCCCTTCAGGGGGTGAGAGGGGGTGAAGTTGGCACTAAATTGATCTGCCAGGATATTGGCAATATCCTTGGGATCAGTATATTTAATGCCATTCTGTTGTAGCTCAAAGCAGATCTGAGCATTGCCATTTAGATTCTTGACATAAATATAGAATGCCTTGTGGTTGTCTTTGGAATCTTTGGCAATTTTATTTTCGTAACTAGCTTTTGAGGATTTTGTGAGGGATCTCAGCTTCTTACTGAGGCTGGTGAGGGAGTTTGGTGCATCCTGGGCTTTTCCTCTTTTCTGCAACAGTTTCTTCCTTCTGTTGTATAGTTTGTTTAAAGCAGGGGACCACCAGATTGGCTTCCTTTTTTTGAAGAGCATCTTGGTTCTATTTGGGATGGCACGATCCATGCACAACTGGATGTGCTCGTACAGTGCCTTAGTGTAGGATTCTGCAGTTGAACTTCCATATCCCATCAGCATGGGTGTCTTGAAGTTTGTCACTTCTGACTTCAGTAGCATGAAGTTGGCTTTGGAGAAGTTTTTTAAGCAGGTTTCCTTACTGGAAGGTGGGGGTGGGATGTGGATGTCAAGGGTGATTTGCTTATGGTCAGACCTGACCAATGAGGGGGTGACCGCTGATGTGGAGCATCTATCTCCCATGTTGGTAATGACCAGGTCTAGGATATTGGAGCCCCTGGTGGGACAATGGATTAGTTGAGCCAGGGCATTGGAATTTATGAATTCCAAGAACCATTGGGAAAAGGAGTTGGTACCCAAGTAGCTTTCCCAGTTAATGGCAGGGTAGTTGAAATCACCCAGTATTAGGGTGTTTGGTTGTATCTTAATATTTTCCAGTATGTTTAGAAAGGTGTAGTGAGAATCTTAAGGCATTGTGGGGGATCTGTAGCAAGCTACAATTTGGATTGCAGTCTTACCTAGTGTTAGTTGCACCTGGAGAATGTCAGATGCATTGTGTTGGGCAACTAGCCTGGAGATAAGATAAACCTTATCTTAGGCCTTCCTCTTTTCCTGTTACCTGGCAGCTTCATCCTTAGCATCTTTTTTCCCAGTATACACTGCATCCCTCCTCAGCACATGTCCAAACCAACGTAATCTTGTCTCTCTGGCTTTGTCTCCGAACCTTCCAACCTGGGCTGACCCTCTAATATACTTATTCCTAATCCTGTCCACCCTCATCACACCCAGTGCAAATCTTAACATCTTTAACTCTGCCACATCCAGCTCTGACTCCTGCCTTTTTGTCAATGCCACTGTCTCCAACCCATATAACATAGCTGGTCTCACTACCCTTTTGCAGACCTTCCCTTTCACTCCTACTGGTACTCGTCTGTCACAAATCACTCCTGACACTCTTCTCCACCCACTCCATCCTGCCTGTACTCACTCACCATTACTCTAAAATGTTGATCCTAAGTATTTAAACTTACCTGCCTTCGCCACCTCTTCTCCCTGCATCCTCATCATTCCTCTATCCTCCCTCTCATTCACACACATATATTCTGTCTTAGTCCTGCTGACCTTCCTTCCTCTTCTCTCTAGAGCATATCTCCACCTCTCCAGGGTCTCCTTCACCTGTTCCCTACTCTCACTACAGATCACAATGTCATCTGCAAACATCATAGTCCACGGGGACTCCTGTCTGATCTCGTCTGTCAACCTGTCCATCACCATTGCAAATAAGAAAGGGCTCAGAGCTGATCCTTGATGCAATCTCACCTCCACCTTAAATGCATCTGTCACTCCCACCACAGACCTCACCTTTGTCACACTACCCTCATACATATCCTGTACCACTCTTACATACTTTTCTGACACTCCCGACTTCCTCATACAATACCACAACTCCTCTCTAGGCACCCTGTCATATGCTTTCTCTAAGTCCACAAAGACACAATGCAACTCCTTCTGACCTTCTCTGTACTTCTCCATCAACACTCGCAGAGCAAACATCGCATCTGTAGTGCTCTTTCCTGGCATGAAACCATACTGTGGATCACTAATCATCACCTCCCTTCTTAACCTAGCTTCCACTACTCTTTCCCATAACTTCATGCTGTGACTGATCAATTTAATCCCTCTGTAGTTACTACAGCTCTGCACAACACCCTTATTCTTAAAAATCGTTACCAAAACACTTTTTCTCCATTCCTCAGGCATCCTCTCACTTTACAAGATTTCATTAAACAATCTAGTTAAAAACTCCACTGCCATTTCACCTAAACACCTCCATGCTTCCACAGGTATGTCATCTGGACCAGTAGCCTTTCCAGTCTTCATCCTCTTCATAGCTACCCTTACTTCCTTCTTGCTAATCCACTACACTTCATGATTCACTATCTGCACATCATCCAACCTTCTCTACCTCTCATTCTCTTCATTCATCAGCCCCTCAAAGTACTCTTTCCATCTGCTCAATACACTCTTCTTGCTTGTGAGTATGTTTCCCTCATTATCCTTTATCACCCTTACCTGCTGCACATCTTTCGTAGCTCGGTCCCTCTGTCTAGCCAATCAGTACAGGTCCTTTTCTCCCTCTTTAGTGTCCAATCTCTCATACAACTCTCCATATGCCTTATCCTTAGCCATCGCCACCTCTCTCTTTGCCATGCACCTCATCTCCTTATACTCCTGTCTACTTTCTTCATCTCTCTGACAATCCCACTTCTTCTAAGCCAACCTCTTTCTCTGTATACTCTCCTATACTTCCTCATTCCACCACCAGGTCTCCTTGTCCTCCTTCCTCTTTCCAGATGTCACACCAAGCACCTTTCTAGCCATCTCCCTTACTAGCTCTGCTGTAGTTACCCAGCTATTCGGTAACTCTTCATTGACACCCAGTACCTGTCTTAACTCTTCCCTGAACTCCGCCTCACAATTACCCTTTTTCAATTTCCACCATTTGATCCTTGGTGCTGCCCTCACACTCCTCTTCCTCTTCTTGATCACCAATGTCATCCTACAAACCAGCATTCTGTGCTGCCTAACTACACTTTCCCCTGCCACCACTTTACAGTCTCCAATCTCCTTCAGACTGGCCCTTCTACATAAGATATAATCCACTTGTGTGCATCTCCCTCCACTCTTGAATGTCACCCTATGCTCCTCCCTCTTGTTAAAATACGTATTCACCACAGCCATGTCCATCCTTTTTGCAAAATCCACTACCATCTGACCTTCTGCATTCCTTTGCTTAACACCATACCTACCCATCACTTCCTCATCCCCTCTGTTCCCTTCACCAACATGCCCATTGAAATCTGCTCCAACCACCACTCTCTCACCCTTGGGTATAGTCATCACCACTTCATCCAATTCACTTCATAATTTTTCTTTCTCATGCATCGCACACCCAACTTGTGGAGCATATGCACTAACAACAAGCATCATTACACCATCAATTTCCAGCTTCATAAACATCACTCTATCCGACACTCTTTTCACCTCCAAAACACTCTTAGCATACTGTTCATTCAGGATAACCCCTACACCATTTCTCCTCCCATCCACACCATGATAAAACAATTTTAACCTTGATGATTGAGGTCATTAACTAATGGGAAGCAATTGAGTCCTGGAATTGTGATATTTCTGTCAATATATGTTAGGACATACGGTGTTACTACATCAACTTTCTCAGCTTATCTACTGATGTGTTCTGGATATGTCCCTATTTTCATGCCTTTGTCCCCCCACTTTGTCAGGCTTGGTCCAGATTCATTGCACTAAGCTGTTCTGAGCATACCTCTCCACTGCCCGGATTTTCACAGAATGTCCAGATGTTTGGTCCATACTGTTGTTTAGTTCCACAATTTATTTCTATTTGTCAGATAAATCACGGTGATGATCCAAGGATTTATGTCAGCAAATAATGACATAACATTTCAGTTTCCATCCACATATTCTTCAGTAATTGTCTGCTGAAACACACCCTGTTGCTGTAGCAAATGTCTTCATTTGTAACAACAATATTTGAAATGTGTCCCTATATGTGTCCCATTCCCCCACCCCCCTTTTACAGCCTTTGTACATGTTTCTTGCACTAACAGGTTGAGAGGGATGGTTCTGAGGTATTTATATATATATATATATATATATATATATATATATATATATATATATATGGTGTTGTTGTGTCTTTCGGCTTATCCTGGTTAGGGTCGCCACAGTAGAACTCAGGTCCGCTAATGTTTGGTAGTGGATTTTTACGTGCCGAGTTACCAGCCCTGATGCACAACCTTCAACGAAGGCACGCCCATTCACGCATGCCTCCACACAGAAGACGCTCTAGCTATATATATATATATATATATATATATATATATATATATATATTTTTTTTTTTTTATTTTTTTTCTCTTCCTTTATATTTTTTATATATGTATTATCTATATTATGACTTTACTTTTTCATATATATGTTTCATCAGACATATATATATATATATATATATATATATATATATATATATATATATATATATATATATATATATGTGTGTGTGTGTGTGTGTGTGTGTGTGTGTGTGTGTTTGTGTGTGTATGTGTGTATACGTCTATATACAACACGACTGGTACCACAAAGCTTTCTCCCTAATGCTATCTGCCTCTATTGCATGATATGTTTGAAAAAAACAACACTGTTTTCCACAGCTTAGATGGTGTAGTGGTGCATTCTTTTGATTATAGTGTTCAGGATCATGGGTTTGACACTTGGGATTGTTGTCTTTTTTTTTCATTAATGTTAAATGACCAGAATGCATGATATGCTTGTTAAAGTATTGCACTTTTTCAGAGCTCAGATGGTATAGTGGCATTTTGCTGTGATTGTAGACGACAGCATCCAGGGTTTGAGACTTGATAGGGCTGACTGTTTTGTTGCTGGGCAGAACCAGGTCTGATGGATACAGAGTGCTGAAGGCACGTTTAAGTATATTATACTTATCAACACAAAACACAAATAAAACTTATAAAAAATAAAAAAGCACGAAGACCAGCTCACAGGAACAGACTACACTTTAATATGAGTGCTTTCATTGGCGTAAAACCATCTGACTTCTTCAGATTAACTGAACATAAAACATCACTCTCTTTTATACAAAATCAGTCACATGATCCCTGAATAATGCATTTCTTAAAAGCTTTGCATTCAAAAGAAATAAAATAAAATCCACTACAACACCACACTACCTTCTTCAATACAATCAGGAATGTTTGTGCAACACAGAATAAATAAAGTTTATATGCAAGTTTGGCCATAGCCTGTTCATTTACACAAACCCCATTAGATACCACTTATTTGAGAATGTCTTCAAATATGAAAATCTGCCTTTAATTTTGGTAAGCTAGAAATGGAGGCCATATCATTGAGTCCAGGTGGGTGCGTGGCATCACATCTAAGTTGCCACACTAGCTCCTTGTATTCAAGGAACAATGGGGTGGGTCCCCCTCCCCTGGTTCACTACTTGTTTCAATGCACTGAATTTAAAGTGGTGGTTTGGAAATTCATGGATATGTTTTGTTAAGGCATCATTCATGTTGCCTTTTCGTATATCATATAGGTGTTGGTAAATGTGTTTATTATTCCCTATATAAAAATTGTTGCATTGTTGGCAAATAGCAACATAAACCAAGCTCTTCCTTAAACAGTTAAGATGCTGTTGTAAAATCACTTTACCATACCCTTTGATGTAAACAGTGTTGTTTTCCAAAATATGAGGACATTGGGCACAATGTCCACATTTTTTCATGTGCCCTTTTGTTTTAACATCATCCCCTCTTTCCAACAGGTTTTTTATGCTCAGATCTTTTTTGTATATTATCAAAGGGTTCTCCCCTATTTTTTTAAGATTTTCTTCATCACTACTGAAAATTATCCAGTTGTTCACAACCACCTCTCTAATGCTTTCAAAACAGAGGTTATATGATAATATCATGGCATTAGTAAAGAGTTTAACCACATCCCCAGTGTTTTCACTTATCACTGCTGCCGTTCTCATTTCCACAAGTGCTAAACTCACTAGGGGATAGAAATGCCTGCTTTGTCTCTATCATGACTTCATCTACTAAAGGTTTTATAAAATGACTAGGGTATATTCTGTTTAACAACATCCTTTTTAAGATTTCTATCTCATTTAGGAACACCCTGTCATCACTGACCATTCGAGCTAATCTGACAGCCTGCCCTTTGACTAGAGATCTTTTTTGATGCCTAGGATGGCAGCTGTCGAAATGCAATAGAGCATTAGAATAGGGTGGCTTTCTGTATAACCCCGAGGTAAAAGTATCATTCTCTCTATCCTTGCAAATGGTAATGTCCAAAAAGTTGATCATGCCACTACTAGTAGTCATGGTATATTGTGGGAACTGTGTACTTGTGTTTAAAGAAGTGAAGAATTCACCTAACTGTTCCTCAGAGCCTTCCCAAACTATTAATATATCATCCAGGAAGCACCGATAGTACCTACAGTATTTAAACAGTTCTGATTTAAAGACAATAGTAGTCACCCATTGAGGCAACACAACATTGGCAAATAGGGGGGCACAAGGCGCTCCCATTGCTACACCCATTTTCTGCCTAAACAATTGATTTTCAAAAATAATGAAATTATTTTTCAAAATAAGTTCCATCAGAGTCCTGAACATCAAAATTCTTGAATGACTAAGCTTAGTATTGGTACATTAAAAATCATAAAACATTGTGGTGCCTTATTCATGGGAGATTACTGTAAATAAATCTTTGACATCAACTGTAACCAAAATTAGGTGTTCTGAATAGTATTCCTTGTGTAGTTTGTTTAGACAATCCCAAGAGTCCTTGAGTAAGTGTGGAAAAAGGTCTAAAGTTGCTTTTACTTTATAATCAATGAATTTAGCCAATGTAAAAGTTTTAGATGCCTTAGCATCAACAATCGGTCTCATTAGGGGGTCATTGATGCATTCATGCATCTTGGGTATCCCAAAAATAGTTGGTATATGGGGATTTTGCTGTGTGAGGAAGTGGGATTTGATGATAGTAATCTGATTATCAAGTAATAAATCATTTAATATGATATCAATATTGCGGTAAGCAATATTCAATTCATTCACCGCTATCACCTCATAGGTGTCACTGTACAGTATTGTCAACATTTTGTCCACATAGGCACTTTGGTCCATTACCACCAAGCCCCTATCCTTATCAGGTTTCATAATTCTTACGTGTTTATTGGCCCCAATGTCTGCAAATAGGTTTTCTTTTTCATTTGTCATGTTGGATGCAAAATTCCCTCTCTTGTTATTATATATCTGTGTAATTTGACTTGCACAGAGGGTTTCAAACACATATGAAAGGGGATGTAAAGGTGGATTAAATACACTAGTCTTTTTACATCCAACAGTGTTGTCTGTTTGGTTTTCACAGTCAAAGAAAAATCTAAAATTCAGTTTTCTGACATATAATTTTAAGTCAAGTAAGGCACTCTCAATTTTAGGCATTCTGGTAGGAACAAAATTAAGGCCTTTTTGAAACAGGTTAGCCCATTGTTTTGTTACGCAAGCATCACTAAAATTGTATATCTTAAAATCACCGCAATCGTTTGTTACTATATTACATACATTTTGCTCATCAAACCCTTCGTCTTTTACCACTGTGCTCTTCCTCCTCTCCCCCTCCCCTGGTATATTCTCTCCCGGTGGGAGTAAAAATCGAAGGAGTTTAAATTGTTCATCCACCCCATGTTTTAATTTTGCTGTCTCTGATTCTGAATATGTTTTGACCTCCGAAGAGGTGCTTCTAAAGGGGCTTGTTCAGCATTGTCATAAACATCATTGTTGTTGTCCTTCAGTACAGGCATTTCATATACATCGTCATGGTTCACCTCTTGAGGTGCCATGTGCCTGTTATTGGAAATAGGTAATGGATAAGCCCTCCCTCCTTCATATTCAATTCTGTCCCTCTCCAGCTTTTTAGCTTTTTTGGATTTTATAGCTGCCACAACCTTGTCAACATTAACAAAAACAGCCCTGTATTCATTTGATTTTAAATCAAAACATAAATCATTCTTAACACGGTCATTCAAATGGTCAGTGTTGACTTTTAAACAGTTTATTTTCCTGTCATTGTCTCTCACCAAAAGTTCTAAAAGCTAACAACTATGGCGATTAAACATTGTTAATAGTTCTTTATACAATTCAGAGCCATTTACGGTACCTGTTGGGAATTTAAACAAACGTAGCCCTTTTGGCACTTCCTCTCTCCTCAGGCATTCCCTTAGAGAACATTTTTCTGTTTGAAGTTTCTTAACTTCAGAATTTCAGTTTCAAAAGTTTTTAATTGCTGGCCCAGGGTCCCATAGTTGTTTACAATGTTTTCCTGGAAAAATTCACACTCAGTACCTTCCCAAATCCAGTCCAAGAAGGAAAAGGACACCTGTGAAGCTCCCTGGTTGACGGGCATACTGTCGTTACCTCCCCTTCCAGTATTAGGACCAATGGTAGCGTTTGAATCATGTGACTGAGAAGTGGCAGGGCTTCTCTGAACTGGTGTAATTAAAGAAGTCTGTGAATCCAAAATAGTTTCTGACGGTGGTCTGTTGCCATTGTTAAAGCCACCTGAATGTTGCTGAAGGATTTTTCCTAGCCCAATAAGTTGTTTTGTCAACCCCTCAATCAGGGTTGACAGGTTCCCAATGGAGGTCATCAATTCATGTGCAGAACCTTCTGTAGTACAGCCCGTACCAGTCTCCTGCTCCACAGACAGACTTAGAAGCAGAAAACACGAATAAAACTTATAAAAAATAAAAAAGCTCGAAGACCAGCTCACAGGAACAGACTACACTTTAATATGAGTGCTTTCGTCGGCGTAATACCATCTGACTTCTTCAGATTAACTGAGCATAAAACATTACTTCCTTTTATACAAAACATCGCTCCCTTTTATACAAAAAAAAATCACTTCATTTTATACAAAATCAGTCACATGATCCCTGAATAATGCATTTCTTAAAAGCTTTACATTCAAATGAAATAAAATAAAATCCACTACAACACCACACTACCTTCTTCAATACAATCCGGAATGTTTGTGCAACACAGAATAAATAAAATAAATAAAGTACAGTGTGCAAGTTTGGCCATAGCCTGTTCATTTACACAAGCCCTGTTAAATACCACTTATTTGAGAATGTCTTCAAATATGAAAATTTGCCTTTAATTTTAGTAAGCTGGAAACGGAGGCCATATCATTGAGTCCAGGTGGGTGTGTTTAAATACTTTAGAACTGTATTCAGACTTAAAATGATAATACACGCTCTTGTGGCCTCCTGTCTCAACTGTTGTAATAAGCTTTGTCTTGATTTATTTGAAACCAACCCTCCCAATCTGAAATGGGTGCAGAACTAGGTGTTAAGGGTTTTGAATGGCACCCCAGAGTCCAGTCATATTAACCCTATTGCTTGTAATTTTCAGTGGCTGTCTGTCATGGCAAGTGCAGTTTTCAAGACCATATCCTTAACTTTCTGTGCCCTACATGGGCAAAAACTTGAGTATTTAAATACCCTTTGTTGCACTGTATGCTGATCAAGTCACTTAGGTCATGAGATAAAAGGCTACTAGTTGTTTCTAGGATTTAATTGGAAACCTCAGGTATGCATTCTTTTGCTCACCTGTCTTCCATAAATTGGAACATAGTTTCCATCCCAATTATAGTCATACTTCTCAACCTCTTAGCGCAAAAAATCTGGACAAAGCCTGACATAATGGGGGGGGGGGGCAAAGGCCCCAAAATGGGTCTACTTCATAACACTGAAATTTCATATGGTTGAATTTCATAACATTGAGACCCTAACATCGAACATTCAAAACACTGAAAACCCAAAACATTGAAAACTCAGAACATTGAAAGTGTACTTCATAACTTTGAAAACTACATTGCACAAGTAAATAATATCACCTCCACCTACAAAACACTTAACTAACAAACACACTTTGTACTATGTTTCCTAACTGTGAGGTTAGGAAATTAACTTTTTTCCACTGTATTGCAATCTTGGAGTCAGTATATTTAATTCATGGTGGGTGGGGGGCAGAGCCCCCACATGGGGGGTGCAGGGGCTTGCCCTCCTGCAGAAACATAGTAGAAAGTGTGTTTGTTAGTTAGGTCTTGTTATAGGTGGAGAGGATGTTATTTACATATGCACTGTAGTTTTCAATGTTATGACACACTTTCAATGTTCTGAGTTTTCAATGTTTTGGGATTTAGATGCTTTGGTTTCAATGTTATTAAATTCAACGTTATGAAATTTCAATGTTATGAAGCAGATCCCCTAAAATAGGGGGAGATTTTAAATATTGCTCTTATAAATTTAAAAAAGTTACTAGAATAACAGGATTTGTCTTAGCATGCATTTTATGAAGGACATGAAGTCTGAAACTGAAATGTATGCCATTACTTCAGTCCTCAGATTACCCCAGTAATTTGCCAGAAAACAGCAGATTTTATGAGGAACAGACCAAAAATATGAGGCAAAAATCTGGACATTCTGTGAAAATTTGGACAGTTGAGAGTTATGAATATAGTATCTTAGCTGTGCTATATATGCTTACTGATAACATTTATAACAGCATGGATCAAAGCCTGATGACTGATGCAATATTTTTTTTTCTAAAAAGAGCCTTTGAAACACTCAATCATGAGCAATTACTAAATAAGCTTACAGACTGTGGCTTCTGTCCAGGGATTAGACAATGGTTTCACAAGTATATATATCCAATCCATCCAACACTGTATATAGAGATAATGATTTCTCAATAAACAGAAACATTTCCTAGAAAGTCCCACAAGGATCTATTCTTGGACCTCTTTGCTTCCCATTATTTATTAATAGTCTCCCTTGGGACCTCCAAACACTTGACCACATAATGTATACAGATGATGCAGTGTTCACTAGGTATGAGAAGTAACCAGGGTATGGTAATGTCTCTTAGATATAGATAGGAATATAGTAAATATTAGTTTAGATGTTTTCTGTATTTATTTGAGACTGTCCTGCAATGCTGTTTTACAATATTCTTGTGATTCTGAACTCTGCAGTTACTGTGTTGTTTGAGTATTGTCTTGTTCTTTTATTATTTATTATTAAATATATTTAAACCTATTTTTGTGGCTAACTTGTTTAGAGATTTTTAAGCTCTTAGAGTACTTGCATATGTATTTCATGGCACTGTATAGGCCACTCCAATAGCCTTGCTCTTGGCCACACTTACCATTTGGATAATAGTAACATTACACAGTAGGATTGGTCACCCCTTTGTAAGGGCCTTTATAGTAGCTGATAAGTAGTGGTTGGTGGCAGTGATAACTACCTTTATAATCTGGGCAGAAAGGGACATAGCTAGTAAACCTGTGCCAGCCTTCCCCAGGAGTGTCTGTGTGTTTGTAAATAAATCAAATCTCAAAGCGTGTGCGTGTGTGTGTGTGTGTGTGTGTGTGTGTGTGTGTGTGTGTGTGTGTATGTGCTTGTGTGTGTGTGTGTGTGTGTGTGTGTGTGTGTGTGTGTGTGTGTGTGTGTGTGTGTGTGTGTGTGTGTGTATTGTGTGTGTCAGCTACTTGGGCAGGGACACGAAGCACTGGTTGGACAGAGAGGGTGCTGTAGGTTTTGGCTTGACTACTCGGCTGAGATCTTAACACTATTGTTGTGCCAGTGGAGAGTCTTATTGGGGATCTGGAGAAAGAGGCAGAAAACAGCCCAAAATTGACTGTGATTTCTGTGTGTTCCTAAGGGAAATAAATTGCACTTTTTTGTGTGTGTACTTGTCATCCTCCCATTGTGTACATCCCTCACTGATACCAGTGGTGAGGATATAGGCTCCTTGATTACTGGGCCAGTGCAGGGGCATCACATATTAAAGGCATCACAACTGATCCCTCTTTTAACATTTTGCCTAAAACCACTTCTCAAAGATATCTAGGAATTGTGTTAAGAGACTTTTCAATTTTTTATTTGTCACAGAGATACCTAATGCAACTTAAAGCAGTATATTCGATATCCACTCTCCTGACTCCAGAAGCCAGATGATCTATAGCCATCAATGTACTCATTTCTAGGACTGAATATGGACTGCCTCTTATTGTTGCAAACTCTACTTCTGATACCACATTATTCCAAACCACCGAGAATAAAATATTATGCTTCATTAACCTAGCTAACACTATAGAAATACTCCAATTAAAAATGGCAGATGGCTTACAGTTTCAGCATGAAATGAACTACTGTTTAACATCCTTACTCATAAGCTCCTTAACATTAGATACTGTCCACCTTGAAAGACAAGACTCTTTAATAATTGTAATTATACTCTCACAAATACAGGCAACACTTAGCCAGACCGCCTTATAAACTAGCCATTACTGAAAAACCTTCTCTAAAATGCACCTTCTAGTTGGAAAAACTCCCAGAAGAAAT
The DNA here is from genome assembly GCF_019279795.1 of Protopterus annectens. Taxonomy (NCBI): domain Eukaryota; kingdom Metazoa; phylum Chordata; order Ceratodontiformes; family Protopteridae; genus Protopterus; species Protopterus annectens. The sequence goes on along the minus strand of NC_056726.1, from coordinate 128,049,157 downwards.
AAGGCAAGTCAATGAACTTACTAGCTTCCAACTATAACTAAAAGACTGTCTGATAAATCAATATGCCTGTAAGTGTTTCAGAAATGTAGACTAGAAAGCACCTATAAGGTAAATAATTACTTATTTCATCTGCTAACTTAATACTAATTCAGGGCTTATCCTATTCATTGAGATGCTTATTTGGAAATGAACTTTAAGTTAATTTGCTTTGTTAGTAATGATATGTAACTACCTAAAATTTCAAAATTATTTTTTCCTAAATGAAAATTCAAAACCATGTTGCATCTACAACTATTTAACTGACAATGACAATGCTGATTTATATATAAATTCTACATTCGGTTGTATGTTTACTTGTATTGTCTGCTCTTTCTCTGACCTGGGTCTTGACTGAAAAGAGTCATTGGACCAATTCACCTACCCAGTTAAGAAATGTTAAATAAATAAACAAATAAATTGACCACCTTCCCTACTTCAGGCTTGTAAAACCAAAGCATCATTACAAAAGTTCTTTAGACAAAATCTGTATTAAACAGCGTTCTTTATCCTCTAGCTCAGTTTGTCTACAACTACCATAATTTGATTTAGTAACTGAGGACATCAGCTATGTACTTTTAAATATTTGTTTCTTTGTTGCAGTTTTGTTTTTATGTTAAGTCCTAAGACTCACTAACCTTAACAGGTAAAGATTAAAGTTTAAAACACTTGAACACCCAAAAACACTCCAAAAAGACTATTATGTCTGCTGCTTGTTAAAGAGATTTGACAGCTCCAGCCAGATTAACTGTTGCAACCTAGACAGTATTCAGGTATGCACAAAACACTGCAAATTACATACCCAGTGAGAAGGAGACTTAAAATCTTGTTTTCATGGCTTGTCAGGCATTTCTGATTTTAAGATTAGTGACCCAATAGTCTGTAGCAGACTATTCTGTAGAGGGTTAAGGATCAAATCATTCATATTGGTGCAATACTGCTTTTACTGTTTGTTGTTTCTGTTAAAAGAAAATAGCAGGGAATAAGAGAATATGGTGAATCATGTTCTACAGATTGCCATATCTGAATGCTTCAAAACTTATGAAAGTTCATTAAACTGGTTATCTATCATGCAGTTAGACATCTCTGACTTACCAAACAGCTTTTAATCGCTTTCACGTATTATTGTCACAGCCTAGATTCCTCCATGAAAGAATTTTTATGTATCACTGGTGTTCCCTACTTTCAAGTTGTTTGGCAGACAGATTATATTGTACCCAATCAATGATAAAAGTGAAAAAAAATACACATGAATGGCCTTTCCATGCTTCTCTTGCAACAAGAACCTCCCATACATCTTTTACATATGTTTGCATGTCTATAAACCAATAAAGCCTAGGTGTCCAATCTAGAGTCAGGGTAGGCTTTTTAATAGATATGTTAAATGAGAACCATGATTTGTCAATGGCAATGGATTATTCTTACAAATACTGGTACTTGAAGAAAAATTCTAAAATAAGACCCACATTAATACACTGTAGAGGCCATACATTATCCATTTTAGTATCTACAACCTGAAACACATTTCCTTCTTCACTCAGGGTCCTTATAGAGTCTAAACAAATTTACACCCACCTCCGTCTTCATTCATGGTTTCATGGGTGTATACTAGGCTAACAACCACAAGGGCCTTTTTAAGTTTAGCCGTTCATCCCAAATCTCTGACAAGGTTTGATATCCTTGATAAATGTAAGCATGGGACTAGGAGATGAACCATTTATAGGTTACCTGTGTCCGTTAGAGATATAGGTGCCAAACCAGGGATGTAGTTCTGGTTTCCCATCCAATTGTCCAAGTTGCAATTGAATTGGGTTAGGAAGGAACTCTGCTTCACATGGATGGGGAGCCTGTTCCATAGAAGGGGTAGTTTCTGGGATACATACCTATCTCTCCAGCAGGTCCTATTTATATCACAGGCAAGGTTTAAGTCTTTAGAATGGGTAATTCTGGTGCTGTTTGGTTTGTGGATATGCAGGAGGTCCACCAAAGTGGGGTCTGACAATGCCCTGTATGCCAGGCATAGATCTCCCCTCAAAAGTCTGTAGGAGATAGAATACAGGGATAGGGCCTTGAGGCGATCTACATAGGACATATTCTTTTAGTGAGGAATCTCTGTGGACATTCCAGTTGTTGGATATGCCTGGTTAGGTACATACCAAAGGGGGCATTGTACTCAATGATAGGTCTGATGAGTGCCGAATACAGTGGAACAATGACTTCCTTGGACTTAAATGCCATACCTTTGTTTATAGGTTGCACAACACAGAATGATTTCCTCACCACAGTAGACACGTGATGATCAACGGCTAGATTACTATCTATGTGTGTCCCTAAGTCCCTGACTACTGGGCCAACTCTAAGGGGTATGTTGTCAATATGATAATTACCAGTTTGTCTGACTGAATGAGACAAATATGAGTGGTTCTTCATATGTATTAACCCCTACACATAAGATATAGTTTTACAGAGAATATATCTACATATTGTTAAAATGAGCAACATTGGTATCAGGTTCTCTTTTTATGTATTGTGCTGCCTTATAATAGAAAGACACATCGTATATTACACTTTGAATACTAAACACTGAAGCAGCAAGATTTTTCAGATTGCATTTTACCCTAAAAAATATCCCTGCTGTTCTTTTCATAAGTGATTATTTTGTTTCATTTCCATTAAACTCTTTAAGACTTCTGTCCCAGTGTACATAGTTGCCTTGTGGGATATTAATGTTTGTCATTTAAATCACTTGATGCATATACAGTAAATATTATCTATTCTGTTGTTTTTAATAATACATTGTATGTAATAACTATACATAGCTAAAATGTGACTGATTTTAATCTTTTCATTAATGGGGAAGCTGCCAACCATGAAAAAGTGCATTGCCCTGTGGAAAAAAAAAAGATAAGCAACTTAATCACAGTTTTGTTTTTTGAAGCAGTAATTTTAAATTGGGTGTATCTATCACAGAGTAAAACTTGTGTTTATGTTGTTTTCTTATAAAATAGCTCTGTATATTTAAGAAATATGCATGGATTGAGTGAATAATTATTTTTTTCATTAAGCATATTTTCTGCTTGATCATAGCAATGTTTCAGTTTTGCCAGCCTATCACTTAAAACAATGTCCTTTCCCAAGACTCTTACAGATGCTAAATCTAAGACTGGAATACCTTGGAGAAGGAGAAATGCTGTGGGATACAGATACAATAGTTCTGAAATCAGTATATATTTCTCAGAAACTGCACTTATGTTTTTGTTATTCCCAGGAGACCACCTATCATTCTTGAGCTGGGTGATCCATGACAGGTAAAAATCATGGGCCTCCGGCAGAAGATTAAGCTACTAGGCCACCTTTTCCTAGCTTTTCTTCTACTGCAAAATTTAAGGAAGTAAGCCTTTCTTAAATGATTCATGGGTATATGCCAAAGATACTTTGGTTTCTTGATACATGATGATACATGTTAGACACACACTCTTTGATAACTACTAGTTGGCCCTCTTCTGCAGTCCATGCTTATGACAACTTATGGAACTTTTGTGTCTTTTTTTTGATGATTCTCTTTAGGCACAATAATGTCCCTTAAGACACAATAATGTCCTCAATAACACCGATAGATGAATAGATAGATGGAGAGATATATTTTTATGTAAGCAATAATGCCCAACAGGGTATGTGTTACTGTGGAAATAATGCCTGCCCAGGGGTATTGGTGTTGGGTCTCTACACCCCTGGAAGGGCATTATTTCCATAGTAGCATACTTCCTGGAAGGCATTATTGCGCTTGGAGAATGGGCTGTCTGTAAAATTGTTGTGTTTAAGTTACTTGCTTTTTTTTATTACTATTTTTTTTATATATTTTTGATCTAAAATAGTTCTTTCGCCTAATGTTTTAAACTTGATGTTGTATATGTTAATGGTGTTTGAGGAAGCATTTTACATCCAAAATATAACACTTAAAAATATCCAGATGTTTACTTTATTTTTTGGTGCCTTACTTCTAAAACACTGACCTTGATATATAATTGCCTGCAGCTAAGCTGCGCTTCACCCAGCGCAATAGAGTTGCCCATAGTTTAATAATGGTTAACCCAGCGCAATAGAGGTGCCCATAGCAAAATAGTGCAAAATAGTGCTTTAACCAGGGCAATCTGTTTGCGCGGATGTGGGTGCCGAGCCAACCAGGGCACCGAGGAGCAACGTAGAGCAAAGTTGTTTAAATGTAGCCACAGCCCCTAGCCTGTCTGGACAGTATGAAAATAAAATGAATGACAAGGTTCAAAGCCAGGACTCTGTGCATCACAAGAAAAGTACAGAACTACTAAGCCATGATAACTTAGGGGAAGCAGTCATAACAGACATATACTTACTAATGGTAGTTTAACCATTACTAAGCAGGTCTCCAGTCAGCCGAGAATTTTAAAAAATGGCCAATCACAAAAAAGTGTGGGAAATGCGGCATATTTAAGCCCCATAGGCGGGAATACACTCCATAACTGATTGTAGCTCACATCTGCAGTTAGAATGGCTGGTGTCGGAGAGGGAACATGCTTCTGAGCGCAACATTAGGGCATCGAGGAGTCGAAATACATGGTTTGGCTCCTTGTCCACCATCATGAGTCAAGACTCCTGCAGGGCCAGTTCCAAGGGATGGAGTACAAGGCAGAGGCTTGGAACCGGTTAGCTCATGACCTCACCAGTGCCACAGGCGTTCCTCAGACTGGTGAGCAGGTCCGTCACCACCATGCAGACCTGAAGAGACAGAAGCAGGACCGACTGAACCAATGGATACAGGAGGCCCGTGGAATGCAGAATGCCCCACAACTGAGTATGTAGCCATGGAATGCAGTATGTAAGAATTGATAATTGAATATGTATAACGGATAGGTATGTCTCAATATCCCTTCATTTACTTTACAGCTGCAGGTGACCATGCTGCGAATCAGCAAGCATATAAAATATGGGAGAGAGCATGAAAGAAAGTGTTGTAGTCCAATAATACAGCCATAAAATTGCCTGTATAAGTCCTCTGCATGTACTGTCAGATAAAAACATCAGAGAGGCAGAAAAAGAGTGCAGTAACCCATTAAGAAAGGTAACATATGTCTGGAATACTATCTCTGCAGGCACTGCCATATAAAATAAGCGAGTGAGCCTGAAAAAAGAGTGTTCTAACCTATTAATAAAGGTATAATATGTCTTGAACATGTCTGCCATATGCGCCGTTAAAACAAATAAAGGAGTGAGCTTGTGGAAAAGTGTGTAATGCCATTAATAAAGGTCTAAAACCTGGAGTGTGTCTGTGTCACAGAGTTTGAAATATTGTTGTACCCTTGCATTATACAAATAGTACTGGTTGAAAAAGTGCTGGCAACCCAGAGTTGTGCAGTCCCATATAAAGTGGGTGATGGAAGTGCTAGTAGCTGTGAAGCATATATACAGTCTGCAACAGTCAGTTACTGGCTGGCATGCATAAGTAAATCTGGCACATGTGTAGCATGTTAGTTTATCCCCAGAAATGTGAGTGTGTGTCAAGAAATGCAGGGTTCTGTACAAATCAAAGTGAAAATGTCATGTGAAAACATCCCAGATATGTAGATAAAGAAATAGAAATGCAATCAAGAAATATGTAGCAGTAACATCTGCATCCTGGGCAGTTAGTATGTCAGATATAGGTCAGGCATATATTGGACTAGCCAAACCCATTACACAACCTAATGTATGGTGGCAAGTGTAATAATACATGTAGGGGATAGACACCTGCAGTCACTAGGAATGTAGTGTAGACTAAAAGGTAATTATAAGATGTTAACCAAGGTTTTTTTCTACACCCTACTGAATAGGTTCATAGGTTCATAGGTTCATACTAGGCTATCTGCCCGAGGGCATTTATAAGCCTAGCCCATCGTTTTGTGGCTTACGCCACCCCTTTAGTATGGGGAACTATACCCATTATTTTGCTGTGCCTCTGTCGAGCAGTGACACTGAGGTAATCCCTGGGGTATATCTGCGATCTCCCATCCATTGGTCAAGATTTCTCTTGAACAAGGCCAGCGAGGTGCTCTGCCTCACATGTACCGGGATTTTGTTCCACAGCATAGGGAGTCTTTGGGTGATGAATCTATCCCTCCAGCACGTCCTATTAATAGCCGTGTCGAGGTTTAAGTCTCCGCCCTTGTGGCTCTGATGGATCTAGATTTTTGAGGTGAAGCATATTCATCAAATCTGGGTTTGACATGGCCTTGTATGTTAGGCAAAGGTCACCTCTGAGCAGCGGTAAGCGACTGAATAGAGCTGGAGTTCTTTCAGTCGGGCAGCATAGGACAGATTTTGAGACCCTTTATCCTTTTGGTGAGGAACTTTTGTGGCCTCTCCAGCTGCTGCAAGTGTCGGGTCAGATACATTCGAATGGGGCATTGTACTCAATAATTGGTCTGATGAGTGATGAGTAAAGGAGACTATGACCTCCCTTGATCTAGATGAGAATCCCTTCATGATAAGGTGGGCAATGTAGAAGGTCTTCCTGACTACTTTAGCTACATGGGTGTCGAATGACAGACTACTATCAACCTGGGTCCCCAGGTCCCTGATAACTTCTTCTGTGCTCAGTGGATTGCCACCTATTTGGTAGCTAGGGGTAACCTTGTTTTTCCCGAAGGGTATGACTATGCATTTTTGGCATTTAACTTTAGGCCGTGGCTCTGGCACCAGTTATCCGTTTCTGTGAGACCCTTCTGAAGGATATCTGTGTCAGATGTGTTTTCTACTATGGCCCAGTTTGCAGTCATCTGCAAACTTTGTCAGCCATAACCCTCCTGTGTTTGCTTGTACTTCGGAAAAGTAGATGCCAAACAAGAGTGGGCCCAGGACTGAGCCCTGTGGGACACCACTTGTGACAGGCTTTGAGTCTGACATGGCGCCAGCAACTCTGACCCTGTGGGTTCTGTCACTCAGCCAGTTTGCAACCCATCTTGTGATGTATGGGTTAACATTTAAGCTGATGAGTTTTTCAATGATACCCAAGTGGGGTATTGTATCGAAGGCCTTAGCCAGATCGAGGTAGGCTGTATGGACTGCCTTTCCCTCATCAATGGCTTTGGTGACTGTTTCAAAAAGTCAACCAAGTTTAAAAGGCATGATCTGCCTTTGACAAAGCCAAACTGGGTTGGATCCAAAGTCTGCAAATTCCCTATGTCTTTATTTATGAGGTCCATTATGATCCTCTCCATGGCTTTGCAGATAAGGCTTGTCAAGCTAATGGGCGGTAATTTCCAGGGTCGGTGGAGGCACCGCCTTTGTGAAGTGGGACCACAGTTGCAGTGCGCCACTCCTGGAGTGCGTATCCAGAGGTAAGACTTTGATTAAACAGCTGTCTTAGCTGTGGGTTTAATTCCTCATTGAGTTCGTGGAGCACACAGCGGGGACACCATCAGGTCCCATGGATGCTGTGTTTTTTGCTTTGGAGAGAGCAGTTCTCACTTGGGCGCTGGAGATGTTTGGGGGCTGCAATCGTTTGGTATAGATATCTCTCCTTTTGGGGAGGGGAGAAGTTTGCACTGAACCTGTCAGCCAGTATGTTGGCAATGTCTGTAGGATCAGTAATCTTCACATCATTTTGAACTAGTTCTGAGCATATCTGGGAGTTTCCTCCTAGGTTTCTAACATAGCTAAAGAAGGCCTTATGATTGTCTTTTGAGTCTTTAGCTATTTTTCTCTCGAAATTTGCTTTGGATGATTTTATGAGAGCTCTTAGTTTTTACTTATAGTGATCAAGGGTGTCTTACCTTTTAAGGATTTTGCTCTATCTTGTAGTAGCTTCCTCCTTTTGTTGTAGAGTTTGTTTATGGCTGGGGTCCACCAGACTGGACGCTTGCCTTTGGTACAAAGAGTCTTTGTTTTGCTTGGGATTGCCTTATCCATGCAGTCCTGCAGGTGCTGGTAGAAGGCATTTGTAAGTGATTCAGCGGCTTGAGTACTGTTTTCCCGGTTCGGGGCCTTAAAGGAGACGACACTAGTCTTTAGAAGTGTGAAGTCGGCTTTTGAGAAGTTCTTTACTGTGGTCTTTTTTATTTCAGGTGGGGGTGGGATGAGGACCTCCAGCGAGATTAGTTTGTGATCTGATCTCACCAGTGAGGGGTATACTTCCGGTGTTGAACATTGTGCTCCCATGTTCATGATGATGAGATCAAGTATGTTATCTCCTCTTGTGGGGATGGTGACTAGTTGTTCCATGGCATTTGAGTTTATGAATTCCAGGAACTTTTGGGCTAGGGTGTTTGGGCTTGAGTAGTGTTCCCAGTCTATATTAGGGTAATTGAAGTCACCTAGTATGATGGTGTTTGGTGATACATTTATCCCCTCTGTGCAATTCCACACCTCAATGGGTATGTGTAATCTTAAAATTTGTTGGGACATATGCCCTATTGTTTTATAAATATTAGCATTCACGTTGATGCATGTGCCCTGTTTAAACACCACAATCATGGTGGCCTGTTGCTACCAAACATCCCTGCATGCTGTTGGAATGTCCACTGTTGTTCAATTTATGCATGTGTTATGCTTGCTGTTCAACTGTTGGAACCTTGGTGTGTTGGGTTAATGGGAATATTACTGCATGCTGTTACAACTAATCTGGAATGCTGTTGCTTATGTTGTAATTAAACACACCTAATCACAGAACTTATGGGAAGGCCAGTCCCAGCGGACCCACCTGTCCCTCCTCAACTGGCGAGTGCACCTGGCACCAGCAGGTCCGGTGCCCATCCCGGGCTCCCCTCCTCTGTTGGTCCTGTGCCACCTTTGGGTGGAAGCGCTGGAGTGGATGGGGCTTGTCCCCCCATGCAAGCGTGGGCAGAGAAGGGCCACCTGTCACCCTTCGAAGGGTCTGGGTTGTGGTGCGTAGGGAGATCCAGCGTTCAGTCGCTGATCCCCTACGTCAGCTCGAGGCAAGAGTGGCGCATCTCACGGGTGAGCCTGCCTGTCCTATGCAGCCCCCAGCACAGCCACCCTCGGGGCTGTGAAGGTGCAGTGGTGACTGCCCATGGGTGGGGATCTCAGTTCCACTGTTACCATCTGTGGGCTCATGGGCTTGCGATTTCCAAACATCCGACCCCGTCAATTGTGTTCACCCACCCCATATGTCATACACCGCCCCTGTATGCATCTTGTCTGTCTTGCCTGTTTACCTCCCCAACCTACCTCCCTGGACATACCTACTTCCTCTACCTCACTTCCCACTCTCACCTGAAAAAAAAAAGGGCAATCTGTACCCACAAAAAAATTATGCCCCATACATAGCTGCCCATTTCACACACATGTCCATTGGACATGTAAACTGATAATTATAATATGCAGTACAACATACTTTGTTGTCCTCACCCCTCTCCCAGGGGTGGAAGGTTTCAAATATCACTCCAAATTTATTGCATATGCACAGCTGTTGCTGGTAAAGAAATGGGCAGCTATGGACCTTCCCTAAACCCGTCCTGCACATCCCGAGCTTGTTTACCTACCGTCTGTCCCTCTTTGTGCCCCCTTTTTCACTACTTTCCTATCTCCCCATTTTCTTTTCTTTAAAAGAAATTAGCTCAGGGGTTAGCAGAAGTAAGCACTTTTAAGCAGTAGTAAGTGGGTTTAAGGGAGTGTGCGCATGTGTGCGCTTAGCTAAATGTCGCGCAAACCCATGCAAACCTGCTTACAACTGCTTAAAAGTGCCTTAGTCACTCTATGGCAGGGCCCTTGTTCTGCTGAGCAGCAAAAGAAAAAAAACCTCTGCCAGTCTCGAACTCCAGACCATTGACACAATAGCCTGCATGAATTACCACTAAGCCACAGGAGATATGCAAATAACTTGATTCTGAAATAAATATATCATGCATTACAATGAGGGAATGTAAATGGAAATCAGGAATGTTATAAGACAAATCCTGTTCTGTGGGTCTTTACCAGCAGTTGTTGTGGAATTGCATGACATGACTGTGAAAGGAAAACCAGCCAGCCTAGCAGGAAATAATGTTACAGTAGCACCTTACCATCACCACACAGTATCAGACCAGGATAAATACTGGCCACAGGAATACAGTGCAATAACCACATTTGTATGGCAGTTAATTGTGTAAGTCAGAAATAAAGTACATACTCCCATGTATCCTGTGTTAGCATTTGGAGGAGTGAGTACATGTCTACACTGAGAAGTGTGTACTGGAAGCAGCAACATTCAGGTTTGAGTACAACATGCATATAACTGGCTACAACCCTAGCTTCAGATAAGAGACATATACCAACCTTCTGACTGACACAACGGTGTCCAGAGCAAACAAGCATGGGCCCCACCTTGGACAGCTGAAAGGGCTATGCCTACCTAACCTAGCATTTTATAGCAGTGGGCTGCAATCACCGTGAGTAATGCAATCACCACACATCAGGCTGCATGCAATTACTGAATGGTGGACAGCAATTGGTGCAGAGGCTGTCACATGCACAAGTGCAGATACCTAGAAAAGCAGGCTGTATCTGCAGTCCACACATGCAATTCTATCATTGCAGGTGCTGGGAGATAGAGATAGAGAGAGAGAGGGAGACACTGACACAGACACAGACAGAGACAGAGACACAAAAGAGAGAGAAACTGAGACATAAACCAAAATAGAGGGGGGAAACCCAAAACAAACAATCAAAAAAAAAACCTACAAAACCGTAACACACGGAGCAGGGAAATACAAAGGTAAGGTATGTAACTCACATGTATGTGTTGGCATGTAGTAGATGTTCCTGAAGAGTACTCTACACACTGCAAATCATCCATGTGTGACAGCAATGCGTATCTATCTGAATCCACACATGTGCATAGGGCAAGGGACATACTGCAACTGTTAGCGAAGGTTGGACAGATATCTGTCATTGCAGGTTGATATGTGCATATATCTATGTAGGTCGTAGTGTGTGGCCTAGAAAACAGCATGCAGTGCTGATATATGTCATGTGGTGGTTAAATGCTGTGGGACTGATTTGTCAGATCTGCTGTGTTACAGCCAGTGAGGCCTGCTAATGCTACATGGGTTGAGGACACCCACATGCATTCTGCACAACACTGTGCAATACAATCTCATAACTGTACATCCCTCAACTGTTGCATAAGTGATATCCCCACCACAAAAGGTGGACTGTACATGTGCCTATATGTACATCCATGTGTACAGCAATGGATGTGTACATGTATGTGTATAGATATGCATATATATATATATATATATATATATATATATATATATATATATATATATATATAGATAGATAGATATAGCCATATAGAGAGAGAGGGAGAGACAGAGTGGCATGGGGTCATATGTACTGCAACAGGTGTGTGGTGACCAAGGCATGGACTGTAGACAAGTGTTGATACTGCAGTGCCATTCCTCCTTTCCAAAATACTGTACCCATTAACTACCACATAGGTAGAGATCTACCTAACAGTGAAGGTGTGATAAGGGAACATGGGACACAGGTGGACAGTAGCCTCCACTTTGATGGAGACAGTGCCACACTACACCTGTAATCAGTCTGTGTGTTATCTGTCATGACAACAGGTGTGTCATCTATAGAAATATAGGGCAGTGTTCCCCTCTACCCATCACAATGCCCTGTGTGGTATGTACCTCACATGACAACTACACCAGGTGAAAAGGCCACAGACATACCTCCCAAAGTGTAATACTGGCCACAAACTGATGCCCTATGCAGACTGACTCACAAAACCACATCTACACTGTATTGCATACTGGCCACACAGGGGTGACCTCTGCCAGACATACAGAGGTATGTCACACCCATAGCTGGGTGACAACCACCATGGCAACATATCACAATCCCTCCGGGATACACGCTCTAGGGCCCTAAACCTTGTTAGCTCACTAAACAGCACATGCTGGAGGGATAGGTTCCCATCTCAGAGATATGCCATACACCGGAATAGACCACCTAGCAATAGCAAACAAAGCTCCTCATTAGCAGATGTCATAAATGCCCCTGATGATTGTGTGGGAGATTGGTAAATACACCCCAGGAAACACCTCTGTGGTTCTGGTTGGCAGGGGCAAGTGAAATCAAAGTACATGTGTGTCAAATGCCAGGGTAGCATATGGCTAGGCTGCCGTAGGCCCTAGGGCCAACAGCATATTACCTACCTATGACACTATGCACTCACACATGTACTCAATGCAATACCTGCTATGTGAGGTTGAATAAGTGTAACGCTGAATGTGTGCAAGGTCTGTAAAGGTGTGATAGCTTAGTGTGAAGTTGTATCTGACATGGTAGTGTCTATCCTAGCTGTGAGGACAGCAAATGATGTGTAATGTACTGTTAGGCAGACATAGTAGTACGGCATATGATGTGACGTAGTCCCTTGTTGACGAATGTGGTGTCTCATTGTATGCTAAAGCAATACATGTATGCTTAGTGAGGGGTACTGCTGGTGAATCCAACTCCCATATGAACTGTAGTACTACCAGAAGCTGTAGGCCTAAACAGCATGGTATAGTGTGTGTTCACATTGCTTGGAAACACTGTCATCTGTGTTTCCTGTAGTCTGCACAGAGGACAAAACTCAGGCATAAGGGTGTGTAAGTAGTGGCACACAGTACTGTATGGTACACAGGTAATGCTCATCTGTGTTGGTATACAGTGGTGTGTTGTATGTTTGTCTGATGTGTGTGTAATCATGCCTGTACAATGGCTGCAATCATATGTGTGTTACAGGGTATACGTGTGTATCCAGCAACATATATACTCTGTTACAGCAGTATGCCACCTATAGTAACAACTGTACACATCTGTTAGGCAGGGCTATGGCATCAATGACTAGGGTGGTTGACTGGTACTACTGTACCTGTACTTTACATCCATTGCAATGGATGACATCTCTGTTCATGCATAGGTGTGATATACACCCCTGTCTTGAGGTTGTGCAGTGCATCACAAACAGTGTGTCGGGTACTGTTGTATAGTGGTGTGATATATAGAGTGTGCCAGCCACTGCTCGTTAGTTGTGGCCTGAGAACCAATAAGTGGTATTGAACGTGTGTAACCTCTGACAGACAATAGGATGGTATATATATCAGTAAAGTGATATCGGTGGTTAAAGGTGTAAAGTGTGCCACAGAACTCGCTCACACATATTGTTCATATCTTTTTCAGCCAGATGGCCCACCAATGCAATCCATCATACACAGCGGATGAGGAAGAGGTGATACTACAAAGCCTATTGCAGCAGTACACGATGCTGTTCTCCAGAAGCAGCCAGCCCCAGCAGGAGCAGACTGCACTGTGACAGGAACTTGTTCATCAGGTAAATGACATAGGCATGCATAACCAGACATATGAGCAGGTACGCCATCACTGCAGTGATTTAATTAGACATGTCCAGCCGCGTGCATCTGAAATCCAAACACAACAGCATGCCACAGGTGGTGGGGTGGCCATTCATCCCCCCCTCACCAGAGTCGAGGAGCTGCTCCTAAGCATGGTGGCTCCTGGACAACAGCAACATCAACCTCTGATATGTGTTGTCATGGAGGCCGGAGCCACCCATCACATCCACCCAGAGCAAGCAGGTAACATGCCCTATCTGTAGATGACAGTTAACTGTATTGTTAGATTATGTCTACATGAGATGCGTACTTTGTGTTTAGCAGTTCTGCTGCCTAGTGTTGTGCAATACTGATATTTCAAATAATATCTCTACACCTGTGACTGTTGACTGTTGTTATACTGCAGTTTAGCATACCCACTGTAGCAATGCCACAGTTGTGGCAGCTGACTAACTCTCTCATATTCTTGTAGGTCTCTCTGGTGTGACAGCAGGGCAGCTGATCCATGCTGGTGAGTGTGTTATAACTGCAATGTTGGTAATGAAATATGCATGTCATAGGTGAGGTGTAGGCCATGTACACGTAACACACCTACGCATAATGCATGCCCTGCATGTTTGCTGTAAGATGTTGCACAGCTCAGTAATGTCAGTAGCTGCCTCACTGACATGCAATACACAGAGCATAAGACACAGTTGTGGCAACCCCATTCTGCACATTGGATAGGCATAGTTGCAACACCTGTACACAGCATAACATGTTTATCATATGAAGTACGCAAAGACATGCTACATATGGTGTAACCACACACTTGCTGTAAGGTCACACCTCAGTATGCCACATCATCCACACACACATGATGTACCTCAGGGGTAGAGGTCTATCATGGGGCTGTGCAACACTCTTCAACACATAACACAGTCATGTTAGGCAATGCTCCCTATTGGGCACCTCATACACCCATGAACAAAGTGGCTGTGTAATAGTGAACATAGCCATGGCACTGCAGTTCAGGTACAGCATGCTAGGCAGTGGTCTGTCACACAGTAGTAGCCGTGAGTGACCACAAGATGCATGATGATGATGATGATGGCACATGGTAGTTACAGTGACCACAGTACTACACATAGTGGTCTTTGCTTTGCACCTCATTGTTGTGTGTGTGTGCAAACATATGCACCTATACACAATATGCATAGCATGTTGTGTGTGTGCTTATGTATGCCAGTATACACAATATGCACAGCTGTCGCCATCTGTACAAAGAGTCACATATATGTCCTGGGATGCTATTGGGTGTATAGGTCACATGACACACATTGGGTATGAGTGGTGTTCAATGTTGCAGTCGTGTAGCATGCCATGTCATGGCTGGCACCGACATATCTGCAACATGTCCCACACTCACCATAACCACTGTACAATGGCCATGTCGAGCATTGGGATTCCTTCATGTCTACATGCACCACTCATCCCATGTCTGTACATTGCATGCATTTGCTACACCTGTGCCCACTATTATTCACTATGGACACAGACACTGTAAGCAGACATGGCAATCTATGTGTCACACAGATACATGCAGCCATGGTATGTATACCATTGAGTGATGGTGCACAGGACATTGCAGAGCAGATAATACTTGCACAGCAATGTTGTGCCCATGTACACATTGTGTTCCAGGGTGTAGTCAATCACTGAACAACTACACACATGCATCACAGCCATGTATAATGTCATTAAATAGGGCCATCAACACTTGCACTGCATGGTCTTGAGCAACACATATTCTGCATGCTGACACGTGTGAGGTGACTGTTTGCCCTGTGATACTGTCACCCACTTTCACCCACTATTGTGTATGTGTTGGATTGTTGGTGTGTGTGTGTGTATGTGCTGTGGTGAGCAGTGTATTTGTGTTCATGTGTGCATGTGTGCATGTGCTCATGTGCTCATGTGTGCATGTGTGCATGTGCTCATGTGTGCATGTGTGCATGTGTGCATGTGCTCATGTGCTCATGTACTCATGTGTGTATGTGTGCATGTGTGCATGTGCTCATGTGTGCATGTTTCATGTGTGCATGTGCTCATGTGTGCATGTGCTCATGTGTGCATGTGTGCATGTGTACTAACATCATGTACAGATTGTGAAGTGTGTTTCCTGTCTTCCTTCCACAGGTGCTGAGTTAGGGGTGTCTGAATGCAGCAGGGAACCTGATGTCACTACCACTAATAGTGGAGATGATGAGACATGTATTGTATTACAAGAAGGTCTGTCAGGGTCTGTCATTGGTCCACCAATCAACAGTACACAGCGTTCAACCTCATCTATGCGCACACTCATACTGCCAATACATCCCTCATCACCAATGGCCTTAGCTGAGGGACAGCATACAGTCGGCATTGGCCAGGAGAGTGTGGCACCCATGGCATGTGCATCCCCTCACAGCAGCCATAGCTGGATTACTGGAGTGGTACCACATAGGTGGATGTCCAGGGGTTTTCGGGGGAGTACCACTGGACGTATTGCACCCTGGCAGACGTGCCCCCAGAGGTATTACAACCTCCAGTATGTTCCGGGCTGTAATGCAGGCACAGGCACGTATGGAACGGTACACCCAACAGGGACTAAGGGTGCAGAGGGCCCATTACACTGCTATCAATGACAGCATCCGTGACCTTCCCGGTGCCATCCGGAATTACACCGAGGTCATTGATAGCCACTGGAGGGAGACATTAGATGTCCTCCACAATGTGTTAGCCATGAGCCAGGACCATGCGGGATGAATGGGAAGCTGATGTGGAAGCATGCCAGCAACAGCATCAGCTGGCAGTCATCGCGGACGGACCACGGATCACAGTCACTCCCGTAGTGGCAGTACCAGCCCCAGCAATGCTGGGGCTGGCCTGTCCATTGACCGTCCTACTAGACCATGATAGCACCCAGTCAGGGTTGATACACAATACTGCCCATAGCACCGCTGCCAGGCACAGATACTGTGTCCATGGCCAGAGACAGTGATCTGTATGGCCTAGCAGGTACAGTCTGTGGCTGTCCCACAACCACCCGTATATGGCAGCCACATGGTGGAGTTGTGTGCATGCAGACACACACACATTAACCAAACAACTAGGGCTCACACATGCACACACACATTACATCAACATTGGTCCATGCTGTACTGTTGTCCCTCACACACACACACACACACACACACACACACACACACACACACACACACACACACACACACACACACACACACACAGACATGTCAATTGGATGGGTCAATGTCAGGCTCTGGCAGACCAACAACACACCCTGTGCATATGATGACACCTGTGCCACCTCCTGTCATCTGTCACATTGATGCAGGAATAGGCTAACATGGTTCTGATGTACAGGGTGACATTATAGCAGTGTAGCAATAGTAGCAAGTTGCCAACAGGAAAGTGTACTGATATCCTTGTAGGTATATCTGAACAGGCATTATGCATCACAGCTCTGATAGTCATTGTAGCAATTTTTACACCAGTGTTAGGTCTGAGTATGTATTGCCCACCCATGTGCCACTTAGCTGAAGTGTACAGTGTTGTCAGCATGTGTTAGTGAGTGGACAGTATGTGTGTGATGTGTGCATTACAAATTAGCAGGTGTACATCTGTGAACATGGTGTGTGTCCACTGTCTGCATGTACGTGCATAGTGGACATGTGGGATGTGTGACACACCCTGTTGTGCACATTGTTAACATCTCATGGTATCTTTCAATGGCCAGTATGCATTCTACTACAGATATGTACTAACATGGGTACACATCTGTGTATGACATGGGTTGACACTATGCTGTGGGTGATACTGTTGATATCTGTCAATGATCTGCAGTCTGGTAGTATACACCACCTCAACAGCATGACTATAACCAATCATTAGATGATGTCCTGACAAATGACACACAGTTGTAGGGAACTCAGTAACAGTTGGATCCTTCCGGTACTATACTATAACAGTAACCAGTGGTATTGACTGCCACACGTTCCTGGGACCACACCTGTGTGGCATATAGCCCTCTTAGGTACATGCAAACACACTAAGGATATGTCCATCCACATCTGGAAATGCATGCATTGGCCTACACTGCATTCCCTGGATGGGACGCATATCCTACACAAGGGTATCATACAGACAGATACATGTTGTCCAATACATGCTGTATAGTCATAAGTCGACTATGGCATAGTCACCCACATTTACTAGACATACTATCCCGACAGTACCACATAGGTGGTAGCCCTCAACATGTATGTTGGGTACCAATGTATACAGACAGACACGTGTTATGTCATCTGTCCCTTGGTATCCACATATCCATAGGTATTGTGGGGTCCATCGGTGTTTCACATAACACATTAGGGGCCTGCATGCATATCCACAGGGCTGTTGTACACCTATAATGACTGTCCATTACTGCCAGTCGTTGTTGTGTATGAACATGTGTGACATATACCCCAGGTAATTACCCTCGCTCACAGTACTCTATAGTACATGTCATGGGTGTGTGTGGCACAGATGACCTTGGCTATGGATCACTACAGTGGCTGGGCTTGTCATATACATACATATGTGACCTATGATCTTAGAAGCAGCGGCACAATCTGTTGAAGGAAACAAATGTATTCATGTAGTATGCAGGCTTCACACCTATGTACTGATTGAGGTCACATGTACACATATTCATTTGCCACGCAGATACCCGATGTGTGCAATGCACATACTGTTTTAATCATATGTCATACCATAGTAAAAGCAAAACCCACACTGCATTGACCACCTGTGGCACACACATACACTCAGCATTTGCAGGATTCAAACCCCTACTTAACTATGCTATGATATTAGAGAGATATACATTAACACAGCGTGCCATATGCTGTACTTGGTGGTTTCTGTTCACCTGATATATTTATAGGATGCTGACATCATCAGACATTTCAAAGAGGGATGTGCCTCTTTTAATGTGTTTTCCCAGTCTCCAAAAAGGCTACTCTTCTCAAAGGAAATCACACACATACCCCTCCACACACACATTGTCAGTGCTTGCAGGATTCAAACCCCTACCTAACAATGTTATGATACTAGAGAGATACGCATTAACACAGCGCACTATATGCATTACTGGGTGGTGTTTGTTCACCTGATATATTTGTAGGATGCTGAAATCATCAGACATTCCAAAGGGGGAAGTGCCTCTTTTAATGTGTTTTTCCAGTCTCCAAAAAGGCTACTCTTCTCAAAGGAAATCACACACATACACCCCCCGCACACTGCGCTTGCAGGATTCAAACTCCTACCTAACTATGTTATGATACTAGAGAGATACACATTAACATGGCATGCTATATGCTTTACTGGGTGGTTTCTGTTCTCCTGGTATATTTGTAGGATGCTGACATCATCATACTGGACATGGGAATGTGTGTGCACTTTCTTTTATGCAATCCCAGGAATGATCCATGTGGGTCGGCAGGTGTCAACAGCTTGAACAGGACCCTGTGAGTCGCACCTTGTGTGATCTATCTGTGGACACATTGACATCCCTTCATATGTCAACACATATCTATGCACAGATTGTTGGTTTTGTGGATATGACGTGTCTGTGATGTTGATGAAGAGCTATGCAAAGTCTATGTGGGACATGTGTAGCTCTGTTCAGTGATGTATGTCCTGGGTGGCTGCCTTGCAAATGGTGTAGCATGTTTGGGAACCATGATCTGCACATGAACATACCACAGTTGGTAGGGTTGTGTGTTTGTCAGCTTCCAATAGCTCTGTTTATGACTTCAGCCATGATGTACTCCATGGCCTTGCAGATCTGACTTTATAGGCTTACTGGACTATACTTCCCATGGTGTGTTGTGCACCCACACTTGTGGGGAGTGCCATATGTTGCTGTAACACATTCAACGGTTTCAGACCCTGTGGAGTGGGTGAGGCTCAACAGACTGTTCAGGTGCAGGGTGTTTGTTCTGTAGTGCATGCATGAAACATATTGAGAAACATGGTAATCCAATTGCTGCCATGCTTTTGGCTTTGGGGGGAGCTGGTCAGCCATTCTACACGTGATATCTCCTGGTATGATGTCAGGGACTATCATCAGTGGGAGGTGGATATGTATATATGGGCCTGTCTGACAGGATGTCGGCATTGTCAGTAAGGTACAGTTGGTCCTGACTCAGGACATATATGAGTGTACATTACTATTTATGACATAGCTGAAGG
Source organism: Protopterus annectens (assembly GCF_019279795.1). Lineage (NCBI taxonomy): Eukaryota > Metazoa > Chordata > Ceratodontiformes > Protopteridae > Protopterus > Protopterus annectens. The sequence goes on along the minus strand of NC_056726.1, from coordinate 128,029,475 downwards.
ACATGTCATGATTCTCAGTCTGGACTCCTTCTCAGCTACTCTTTACAAAACACCAACAAACCTGAGCACTAATCCCTGTTATACACTTTTACACACTTAACACCCTACTGATCCTTTGTGATCAGGCTACAGAGTATGTCATCATAATATACTGGCATGTCCAGGGGTCGGTTTCGTGTGTACTCTTCAGTCCAGCTAGTGAATATTGTGGTTATGACACAATGTCATATCTGCCTCATGTACACAGACAACCCTCTCCTCCTCTCAACACTCTCAGACATATGTGAGAGATGCAACAATATTGACATACAGGAGGCTGAGCTCTCTCGACCCATGACTGGCATGGTCTATCAGGTGGTGAAGGTGACCACACACACCACATATCAGTCTCACATACACTGATAGCGACAGCAATCAAACCACATTATCACACATACACATACTCGGAGGCTCTACATACACTCTGCCTAAGCAGCAGAGACCTCCAAAGCAGACACACAAACAACTGCTACCCCACTACAATACCCACGTATCACATAGTTCACAATGTCAGTGTGCCACACAGTCACTGCCCTTCAGCCTAAACAGCACACCTGATACACTTGTAATGGGTGACACTTAATGTCAGACACACTGACGTCCCACTCACCAGGCCAAACAAGGGAATAGTCACTTTGAGCTGTCTCTCAGGTGCCAGGATCCGCCACATAACACATGCACTCAGGTCACTCCAAAGCAAGTCCAGGACTGGCTCCATCATTGTCCATGCTGGTGCGTACAACCTCAGATGTTCCTCCCTGGACCACATGACATGATACATTGAGGAATTCTCTGATCATGTAGCCCAGGCCAGTATGACCCTGACCTTGTCTAGCATCTTTCACTCACCAAGTATGATGTCTCAATATACCAACAAACTGATCATGTTTAACAGTTGGCTAACATATTGGTGTTATTCAAAGGGGATACAGTGTCTGTCAGCCTGTGGTGGCATGCTCGACATGCCACGTAGCTTCCCTATGGACAGCTTGCACCTGTCACCCTTGGACTTTTGAATACTGGCTAAGGCACTTGCTGCCACCATACCGCCTTATTTAAGTGGGCCTCAAAAGACAGACCCACCTCCATAGACATTACAGAGTACATGACACTGAGGGTAATGCTGCTCAACACCAGATGTATTACCCTCACATTGACCACACTCAGGAATCTCCTCAGTATGGAGAATAGCAATATCTGTGCACTAACAGACACACGGTTCAGGCTCCCACATGCACACCAGCACTACCAGGTTATATTTCGTACCATGCTTTCTGACCACAAAACTCGGAATGGCCAACACAAATAGGGGGAGTATCCATATACATCACATATACACATACCTCCGGGTTAGTAGCACTGCACAAAGCATCACAGACCATACATATGCACCTAACATTGTGCATATCTGCCTTTTGGTTTGTTGCCTGCTACAGACCACACTCACAAACTCAGCAACCACACTCGTCTTTCCGGGGAACACTAGACAATATGACGGTCTCCCCAAACACCATTATATTGGGTGACGTCAAATACACACACATTGACTGGGGATAGTACTCAGGCCCCAACACCCTCACCCAACAGTTGCTACAATTTGTAAACTCATATGCTATGGCACAACCGGTCACCACACCCACAAGAGGGGACAACATATTGGACATGATCATCACCAACATGGGGACTCTATGTTCCATACCTGCAATATACCCCTCATTGGTAAGGATAGAACATACTTTATCTCACTGGACATCCATATCCCGTCCCCACACCCATCCTGGGTAATCTTGGTGAACTTCCCAAAAGCAAACATCACACTTCTCCATACCACGGTGGTATCCTTCAGAGACCCTGGGTAAGTGGTAAGTATGGCTCAGACGGCTGACTCCTTTACATACACAGTCTATGGACACCTAGTGGATTGCATGGATCATGCTATCCAAAATAACACCTGGACTCACTCCTCCAATGGCAGGGGACCTGTCTGGTGGACCCTGGCCATTAATACACTATACAACAAAAGGAGGAAGCTACTACATGATAGAGCACAATCCCAGACAGGGAAGGCATCTGTGATCTGTACTAGCAGACAGCTACAATCACTCGTGTATTTATGTCAGGCCCGCTTCTAACGGACAATTGCACCAGACACATCGGACACTCACAAGGCCTTCTTCAGTTAATTCAGGTACCTGGTTGGACACTCACTGATATGCTGTGTGCTACTGCATACTGACTGAACATACCCTGAACCCACAGACATTGCCAACATCCTGGCAAACAGGTTCAGTGCAGATGTCTCCCCCCATCCCCCCTAAGGAGGTACTGTCCATCCCAACAGAGTGTAACCTCCCTGACATCACGAATAAACAGGTGAGTGCTGCCCTCCCCACAGCGGACAACACAGCATCAATGGGACCAGACAGTGTCCCGGCCTGTGTTGTACACGGCATTCATGACAGACGTAACCCTCACATTACGTCACTGTTCGATATCAGGGTTACTGCAGGATTTGTACCCACAGAATGGCGTACAGTGATAGTGGTCCCACTCCACTGAATACTGCCATAACAGACCACAGACAATACCGGCCTATAGGGCTAACTAGCCTGTTCTGCAAAGCTATGGAGCGTATTGTAATGGGACTCATGCCATAGACATGGAAAACCTACAGACACTGGGTCCTACACATTACAGCATTGCTGTGGGCAGATCTTGCCTGTTGGACCTGTTTGTATTCTTTAAACAGTTGCCAGGTCCATCAGTGTTGGGACAGTTGTCCACACAGCCTGCCTGGACCTTGCACAACCCTTCAACACAATACCCCACACAGCCATTATGCATAGGCTCACCGGCATCAATATTGACACATATCTCACACGATGGATTGCTACCTGGATCAGGGATAGCACCCACATGCTCAGTGTTGCAGGTGCCATGTTTGACTATACACCAGTTACACATGGCATCCCACAAGGCTCAGTCCTGGGACCCCTCTTGTTGAGTATATATTTGTGTGATGTACAGGCTATCACAAGAGGGATATGGCTGCCCATGTTCGCAGATGACTGCAAACTGGGTGCCATAATCAACTATCCAGCTGACACATGCATACTCATACAGGGTCTCACAGAGATAGGATGACTGGTGCCTGAGCCATGGCCTACGGCTACATGCCATTAGTTGCATAGTCATCCCCTTTGAGAATGACAACATGCTCACACATTACCTCATAGGTAGTAATCCATTACATACCATAGTAGTTGTTACGGGTTTGGGGACATGACCTGTTCGTACTCTCGCCTTTGACAATCACATTGCCAAAGTGGTTAGACAGAACTTCTACATAGCCCACCATATCCCACATGGTTTCACATGTTGATCACGTGTGGTCATTGTGCCCCTATACTCATCACAACCATGCTTGGTTACTATGCCACATTTGGGTTGTCCCTTACCCGACACCTGCAGCAACTGTAATGGCCACAAATGTTACTCATCAAGCAGATGTAGGGACTCACATGGATGCCCTGCACAGTTCAGATACAATAACTCCAGCTCTACTCAGTCACTTACCACCTACACGGATGTGATGTGTGCCTGTAGTTTAAGGCAATATCTGACCCAGAATTAATGGACATGCTCCACCACAGGATATCCAACTCCCTTGGAGCTACACACTCAAGGGACATATACCTCAGCACAGATGTTGATAGGACATGCTTGGGGGACAGATTATTATCCGTAAGGCTCCACTCACTGCAGAGTGTAGTCCCAGTTTTGCATAAGCAGAGCCACCCACTGACCACCTACAGGTGACATCTTGACAAGTGGATGGGTGATCGTATGTGTACCCATGGGATATCTTCTGGGTCCCTGCTAGACAGAGGCACAATACACTAAACATAAATGGGCTATCTTGTGTGACCTACTATTCATGGGCACAGTGTTCTGATTTGACTGGGTTGCAGCAGCCAAAACACACTCTGGCTATGTTTGAACATGCCCTAGGGCAGATAGCCTAGTATCAACCTCTGAACCTATGAAAATGTCCATGATGCACAATGTTTATTGCTGATACTGTTTGCAGGTTTTTATCATCTTTGCTTTCCCACTTTCTATGAACCACTTAGGTATCTGCGGAACATATTTGATTATGACAGGCTTCCACTGTATTATATACCTGTCTGTTGTCATATAAGTGTGTGCACAGGGCAGACTTCTGGATAGTGAGAGGTTCCTGGGTTAACACATGCAACTGCCTGATATGTGTGGCCCACTGCTGTACCCAACATGGCCTAAGTGTGTGAGCATGCCCAGTTCAGATTGTTAGTGTTCTGTTGCCTGACATTTGTCTCATGTATTCAAGTGTGTGAGCATGCCCAGTGTGGCCTTTCAGTATATTGCTGTCTGAGGTCCACTACAGTTGTTGATGTATGTGTACATGTCCAATATTAACATTTCTACTGTGTGTGTTGAAAGTCAGGTTCTATTCTTACTGCAGGACTCACCTTTGTGTCATAACTCAACAGGGATTATGCTGTGCCTGCAGGGTTTCCATGGGATACTTTGCATAGACTTATCAACATTTCGTCATACAAATTAGCCACTGCAATACTATCATGGTTTAGTGGTTCAGTACTATGACTATAGTGCACAGTATCCTGGGTTCGAAGACCATCACTGCTTATTTTTTCACACTGAGCAGACCAGACTGCTTAAGGTCCAGTAGAGCAACTATGAGCATGTTGGCTTTTGTTCAGCTATGCCCTACTTAGACCCAGCTTGTCCAACATTGCTCAATATTAACCATCATTGCTGGACGTTGGCCAATATTACTCAACATTGACCACATTTGTACTAGTTGGTGTGTGCAATTTGTAGTATATGCTGTTTAGCACTGCTTTATATTGCTTAACACATGGCAGTCATGCCTCAGGTGTTGATGCAGGGCTGCCTATGTCAGATGCACATACTACACTCCCTATACATGTTTGACTGCAGGTAGTGTCAACATAGGCATCCCTTTTACTATATGTGCGGGTCAGAGAAAGGTATCATTTCCAGAGTTCCTACTGAGCCAGTGTATGTGCTATGCATTGCCTCTTTGCCAAGGCCAAAGCATACTGGGCACTCCTCCTTCTGCCTACTGGGGCAGGCTCAGGTTGTTCCTCCTCTGAGTCCCGATCTGCCTGTGATGGCCCTGGCAATGGTGGGGGGCTGTTTGGCCCAGGCCTATGCTGGTCCTGCTGCAGCTGTTTTCACAGGATCATATTATGTAGCATAGCACATACCATGACAATTTGGGTAGATGTAGTTGGTGAGTACTGCAAGGCTCTAGCAGATGTGTCCAGGCACCGGAACCATGACTTGAGCAGCCCAAACACACGCTCGATTACATTTCGTGTTTGTGTGTGTGCCTCATTATGGCGTTCCTGTTCAGGTGTGTGTGCATTTCTGATGGGTGTCATCAGCCACGGCTCCAGTGCATAGCCAGCATCCCCCACTAGGTGTCCATGTGGGATGTCCCCATTGGCAAATGTCTGGTACAGCTGCGTCAGATGCCAGATATGGGAATCATGGTAGCTTCCAGGGCAGCCAGCACACACATTCAGTATTATGCCCTGGGCATCACACATGACCTGGTAGTTGATGGAGGGGAAGCCCTTGCGGTTGAAGTAGACCCTACCCCGCTCACCGGCTGGTGCTTTGATATGTATGTGCGTGCAGTCTATTGCACTCACTACCTCAGGGTATTCCGCTATTTGCTGGAAGAGACACATATTGCTGGCCAATACCTCACGGGAACTGGGGAAGTATACATGATCACCGACATGTGCTGACATGGCATGCAGGAACTGGTGGAGTACCCTGGATGCTGATGCCTGTGATATTCCCATCATATCACCAGTTGGTCTCTGGAAGGTACCTGTTGCTAATATTCTTAGGCCAACACATACCTTAGTTTCCACTGGGATGGGTTCCCCTCTGTTGGTTCTGTGTGTGAGGCATGGCCTGCACAGCTCAACAATTTGCTGCAGGAGGTCTCTGTCCACTCTATAGCGCTCCACTATCTCCAGATCATGTAGCCCCTGGTAGGTTACCCTGGGCCTGTACACTCTTCTCTGTCTCCTCACTGTGGGTTGTCCAGCAGCATTTGCATCATCACCACCCTCAGCATGTTGCATATGTCACCTTATAACAGCAATGGCAGCCCCTAACATTTTTTGCCTCAGTACAGCTTTTTCAGTTTTCACTGCTATTAGCTTACTGCAGTGTTGCAGTGTCTCTTGAGAGAAACATAATGGACTGTTGTTTGCAGTGTTTTAAGTGCTGGGCTGAGCTGGGCTAGTGTTCTGCCTGGGTAATTGCCTGATTCTGATTGTTTTCACCTGCTAGCTCTGCTAGTACTCCCTGGTAACTTCCCTACTATTTGGTGTGCTTCCTTTTTCCTTTCTGTTTCCTCAGGGGAGAGCGCCGCTCACACAAGCGCAAACACACGCACAGCAGCTAACATGCGCGCACACATGCTTACATGGACTAAAACCTGCTTATTCTTGCTAAAACATGTGCACACCAGCGCAAACACGCTTACAACTGTTTACACAGCCTTACATATGCTTACTCAAGCTTACACGCGTGCACACACGCTTACACGTGTGCACACTGTCTTACTTGGGTTTACTGGCACGCACACACATGCATGCATGCTCAGCAAGAAACTTTGGTGTTATCCATGGCATACACCTTCCATTTCTTGACTTTACCTGGCCTACCTGTTGACACACCTCTTTCAATAATATGTAATTGTCGGCTGACACATGACACTTTGCTCCAATGAATTTCACTCCTTTCATACATACCCCCCTCATGATGTCACCTATCTTCTACTCTGTTACTCCTCTTATCTTACTCCTACACTCCACTGACTGTGCTCATTTCCTATGTAAACTTGCGATTCACTATCCTAACTCATTTTCATAGAATTGCCTACTAATGCTTGGTTACATCTCTTAGACTGAGCTTCCCCCCTTAGCAACCTCTACTCGGTGGCCATGTTGTCTTCAGCCTGCCATTCACTTGCATTGCAAATTCATTTTAGCTATCAAATCCACATGTGTGGATCTTAATTATTAATTTTCTGTTTTTTAGGGCGCTGCGCATTTGTGCGGCGCTGCGCTACGGTTAAACCCTGGAGATTGGGATGAAAAAAAAAGGTATTTTATTTCTATTTTGCATCACTTCCCATTGCCAATGGCTGTATTTTTGGCCATTGGCATGCTTCCTCCTGTAAATGCATTCTTTTTTTGCAGCTGTCACAGCTCTGTTTTGCTATTTGCAGAACCGTACTCAGTTATCAACTGAGTACATTTCTGCAAATAACACTACTCCTACTCGGACGGGTTTGGGTTTCTTGGATCGCAAATTTACCTCATTTGCATAGCTTTCATCTGCAATTGAGGTAATTTGCATATCCAAGCCCTGTCCGTGTAGGACTAGTTTAAGGAGCTCTGTTACACGCCCCTACCGGCTCTTCCTGGATCACTCTGCGGACATGTTGGCTGCATGGAGTCTTACTCTACTCTTAGACTCCGTGCAAGCCTTCTTGAATCCGGCCCTCAGTTTGTTGCCAGTCACTGGCAATTGAAGTTACTAAAAAAACGGCATACACTTGAGTTTCAGATTATTATTTTCTTCATAAAATTCATACTAACACACATCCTTTTATTTAAGCAAGTTTGTAATTTTATAAGAGTAATAATTAAAATCTGTTCCTATATTTGAGCCTTTGTTCCCTCTTCATTTTAGGGTTTATCCAGATTTCTTCAGCTGAAAGATCCAGAGGTATGCAAAAGGTCCAGAGGTATGCAAACCTCTTTACTGTCACTTTCACTCAATCACTCTCTCACGCACACCTGTGTTTCAGAAAATGTATGCAAACACAAATCCTAATAATCAAGTAAAATATGTTTCTACTTTGAGCCTTTGTCCACCATTTATTTTAGGTGTATCCAGATAATCTTGAGCTAAGAGTCAACACAGCATACCTTTCAACTGTTCAGATCTTTGCAGAATGTCCATATTTTTGGCTTGTATGTTTGGTCCCATTCTCATAAAACGTGTAGTTTTCTGGCAAATCATTGGGGATTGAAGTAATTAAATAATGACAGACATTTCAGTTTCAGACTTTATATCTTGAGTTTCAGATAATACATGCTAATGGAAATCCTGTTGTTCTATCTAAGTTTATAAGAGTAATATTTAAAATCTGTCCTTATTTTTGGACATCTGTCCCCCATTATTTGTGCTTCTGTCCAGATTTTTTGTGCCAAGCGGTTGAGAGGTATGGTCAACAGGTATGCAAACCTCTTAAATGATGCTGCTGCTGCCAGGGATAACTCTCATTCTTCACACACACACACGCACACACACACACACACACACACACACACACACACACACACACACACACACACACACACACACACACACACACACCACACATACACACACAGTCTGTTCTGCTTTCATGCATGTATTCACTCACACATACAGGCAGAAACATAAACACACGCACACATACTTTTTTCAGTTTCATTTATTTTACACTCACTAAACAGCAAAACCACTGCTTAACGAGTGTAAGATAATGACTCATTCTCTCACTTTCATACGAGCATACACTCTCACACACAGACATAAACACATACACACTTTTTTTCTTTTAATTTTTTTTCTTTCTTATTTACACTCACTAAACAGCAAGAGCACTGCTTAGTGAGTGTAAAATAATGTCGGCTGTTAGTTTTTTTCAGTCTGAGCTCCATGGCAGCTTGATATGCTGCAGTGAAGTGGCAAACTCATTTTCTAGTGGGCATTACCTGTAGATTAACAATCTGATAGAGAACATTTGTTTTCCAATCAGGGTGCGATCTACAGGTTGCCCATTCTCTAAATATATATATGCATTTACTTTAGTCTCAGTGATTGCCTGACTTATTCTGGACATGTAAATTCCCCTTTTGTTCCTTCCTCTGAGATGCCTGTGTCCTTTCTATCTTTTGTCAAAGCCAAGGTTCTCAGAACTGCATGTAATAGTCTTGACAGGGCCCTAACAAATGCCTGTACAAAAGAGATAATGACTTTTTGTTTTCCAGTAGTTGTAGTTGTTTTTGCATATCTTAGAACTCCATCAGTGTTCACTGTCAACTATACTGAAAGATCCCCCACCTCCCGCTAGAGTAGGGCAAAAGTAAATGACTGTAGAAGAATGAAAGAGCTTCAGATGTTAATGTCTCTAATTGGCTTAGGTCGTCTGAAGCCATTCACATTACAGAACACTGCCCTCATCTAATGATTTAGGGTATATTTTCTGTTTCAGGCTGAATCTGCTGACTACTCCCCTAGAATTAGCCACAGCTGCCAAGCCGCTACACCTTAATGACTTTAAGTTTTTATTAACTGATAAATTTATGACCAGGTGCTGCAGTAAGGCTACTGAATTCTAGAATGTGACTAAAATATTCCGGTGCTGGATTGCCTTACTCTGGTGGGACACACCCCTGGCCTCTCAATTCAATTTCACATTTTGATTATATACTTAAACAGTTCTCTGTAAATGAGAATACGCTCAACAGTACATTAATTAGTTGTGCAGAGCTGTGCTTGTTGTTTTAAGTTGCTGATTAGAACCAAGGTGATGGAAACAAGAGCTGTTCAGTTTCACTCTACTGTTGTGGTTAGTATGAAATAATCCTTTCATATAATACCAGAGAAAGTGATATCGGAAGGGATTTGTTCAAGTCTGTTTTAAATGACTTACCCCATACATGTGCGGAAACCTTGTGTCTCATAAGGCTGTTAAAGAGTAAAAACAAATTTAACAATACAGAAGTCAAAACTTAGCCATCAGTTGATAAGCTGGTCTGGCATTCAGTACTTTAAAAATAAGAGATTCAGGAGAATATCTACTTTAAAAAAGGTAAAAATGGACAACATGAAAATGTAAAAATTTGTTCAGATTCTCCAGCTTTGACTTGTTTCAAAAATCTATTTCAGTTAAGGCTATAATATCACAGAAATGTCTGGGCTGACAGTGTTACTAAAGGTATCAGATGTGCACATTTGCCTTGTATGGATGCCAGAGTTAAAACCATCTTTCATTAAAAGCCTCTTTTTATGATGATGCCTTGTACTTTACATTGCCTTGTCTGGCAACAGCATGTTAAATACAGCTGGTTGCTACAGATACCATTTCAGTGGCTTAGAAATGCCTAACCACATAGCAACTTATGACAGCAACCACTGCAGCAAAAGTAATAATTCTGTGACCTCAGTATTGATTAATTCACCCTCAAGTCTAATATTCTCAACCTACAGTGATACAAGGAAAAAACTGGTCATACAGCCCTGTCAAGACATATAAGAAGTAAGTGCCCTTTCAGATTGTTAACCAGAAAACCACAAAAAGTTATAACATTGTCTGCATCATTTAACACCAATCACCATGCAGTGTTCTGTGTAAAGGCGATGAGGTCAGAAAACTGTGGTTGAATTTAGTCCACAAATTATTTTCCTAGCATTTCTGAACTCAGCATTTCCTGTGATTCTGAGCAAACAAATGTCAGGAGATTTTACTGGTATTATCTAGGCCAGTAACATTAGAAACCATTCATCAAAATCTGTATGTAGCTGACAGAGCAATTTTCCTTTCACCAAGCAAGAGAAGAGAACACATTAAGCTTTGGTACATCTAGGAGTTGAATGCTGCATTAAAAAAATAGTAATATTGCTTTCAGGCTGCATCTCAGCACATTAAGTTATCAAGGGGCTGGAATACCCTGAAGCAAAGGAATAATTCCAATTTCAGACTGTTATGGGTGCTAAGTGCTGCTAATTGTCTGGAACACCAGAAGACAGCCATTCTTCAAGTTCTAAGGGTTAAAATGAATCCTGGAAGAAGGGTCAATATTCACTGCTTTCCTCAAAACTCCATACTTAATTAGTTACTCTAAACAAATAGTGGAGAATCATAAACTCAACACTTCACTAAAACTAACCTGCTGGAACATTCGTCACATGGATCCCTACTGGACTATTTACTTGCACCTGCTGGCTAACGCAAAGCAGAAAATCCTGTTAGCCATGGACATCAATAAGACTGTCCAGTCCAGCACCATTTAACTTTTCTTTTCATACGCATTACCTTTACAGTCCGATGCATGCCCATTCTGAGGCTCCTTACTTGTTTAAAATGTTTGAAAGTTATGGGTTACTTAAGTACCTGGCCATTTCATTTTAAGCTTGCTAAAAAGAACCTGGCTCCATGCAGTTACATAATGCTTCAGGAATAATCAAAGCCTTTAATGACTAGATTATTACCTTCTACTATTGCGTTTATGTAAATTGGCATTTTGGAGTTCTAATGGATTGTTTAAACAACAAATAACTCATGGTTACAGTGATTATATAGGCATACATGCAGATGTTATCCAGGAAGGATAACAGTAGGAAATAAAATGTAGATATTTTTTATCCTTGTGATCTGTGTTATCCATAAGTCTTTCCACAATATCTTTATTTAATATTTTATTTTTACCAAAACATTAATCCAACAGTGCAGCATGGCACATCCTTATGTCATAGTCTTTGGTTTTCAAAAATCAATCAGATTCTTATTTTTGTCAGAAAAAGTATAATGCTGCATAGAATAACCTTCACTGGATTTTGGTATATTTCAGTAAATCAGACATCTTCATAAAAGTAGCCTTATCAATATAGAGAGATACAAATGATACATATTGTAGAGGTATGTGTGCATGCAAATAGTAAGCAATTCCATGTAGTAGAAAAGCAAAAACAATTCCAAATGCCCTAATAGAAAGCACATTTAAAGAATGGTTATTTAAATAGATGGATTACTTTTTCACATTTTCAGTTGTGTTTCAAAATATACCCACATTCTTTATAAGTTGTAACTTGACATACAGTCCAGGAGAGCATTTAGGAGCCTAGCCCAAATTCCCAATTGCCCCAAAGCACTATCTGGTTAAGTAACTTGCTCAAGGTTACACAGTAAGCAAATGGAGGTGGAAATATTCAAACCCTGTACCATTGGAGCAGGAAGCAGCTTATTAACAAATCAGAGCTTTAGCCCTCTCGGCCATCTACCAGATAGCAGTACCCCGACAGTGACCAAAGGAGAATCAAACTCTGCATCTTGTGTCTTTAGAAAAAACACTTTAACCATTGTGCCAACTCCCAATCCATTAGGCTCATAAGTAGTTACTAGGCTTGTAGTCCAGGGAACCTTTGAAGAGCCTAGCCAATATCCCAGTTGTCCCCAAGCACTGCCTGATTAAATGACTTACTCAAGGTCACATAGTAGGCAAATAAGGGCTGAGGTAATCATACCCTGTAAGACATGAACTACAGCTCAGAACCCCAACCCTCTGCGCCAACTGGCTGAAATGTAAAAATAAAGATTTGTTTTCCTCTTTCAGTTGTATTGGTTTGTCAGTACCTGTTATCAAGATCATTAGGTTTTCATAAGTTGACTTTGGAGGGCTAAGCTATAAAATGTTTTATTCAATGAAATGGGAAATTTTCTGTAATGGAAATCAGGTTTAGTATGCATGGACCTATAAGAGTATATATCATTATTTCAAACGTTCAGATACTCGAATGCCTAAAGGCCGACACCACAATATCGAACCGCAAGTACACCGAATGTGAATCAAATTGCCAAAGTTGACCAACGCACCTCCTGCTGCGTACTGCCTACCCAAACAAAATAATCTACATTTCACCCATGTATCCCCTGTGCTAATTAAATGTGCATAACACAGAAATGTATGTGAATGTGAGCAAACAACACCCAAGTGCTGAAAAAGTTTAATTTATGTAGTACGTTCAAACTGTCAACTGTATGTTAAACTTTTAACAGTAGAGCTATTGCTTGAAGGAATTACAGTCCTATAGCATGTACCTAGACTACCAGGAGGTACAGCAGGAGTGCTAGCCATTTCTGACAATGATACATAGCCGAACGTACACAACTTACGTGTTACTGTCTTAATTTATAGCAAAACCTGCAAACACATACAACTTAAACAGGTTTCTATTGGGCTACACAAATATATTGCTATATATGCAATTCGCTTAACCCTACGTCTAACCCTAAGGTCAGTATCTATTGCACATGTATATTAAATGTATTACTATATATGCACTTCACTTAATCCTACTTCTAACCCTAAGGTCAGTATCTATTACACATGTACGTTAAATGTATTACTATATATGCACTTACCTTAACCCTACTTCTAACCCTAAGGTCAGTATCTATTACACATGTACGTTAAATGTATTACTATATATGCACTTACCTTAACCCTACTTGTAACCCTAAGGTCAGTATCTATTGCACATGTATGTTAGTTTCCTATACAGGATAAGGGAATCTCCTACTGACGTTTTACCTTAGTAAACATGATGTGGCCAACTATGGAAATGCGATATCGTGAATTTTGCGGTTTTTAATATTCGGTTAACTTGCAGTTCGATATTTTGGGGTTGGCCTTTAGGGATTCAGATGACTGAACATTCGAAATAATGATATAGACCCATTTATAACACCCTCGGCAGTACTTTAACATTGTTAACTATGAAAACCATCTTACAAATCAAAGTTCAAAACTAAATAGCTGCTTTCAGTTAAATGTTAGACTGATAATGAGGAAAACGTTTTGAACATAGTAGATATATTCAATTCCCAGAACCTTTATCTTTTTTTTTATCTTGGCTCCTTTGCTGACTACTGAGTCCATCCATTCTGGATGCCCAGTTAACCCATTCATTCCCCAGAATATGAGAGCAGTACAGCCTGTTTATTTCCTGGGGAAGAGTCAGGTGAACTACAAGCAAGAGCTGTCATCTGTGCGATTAGAAATCATCTTTCTACTATTAAGGCCTACCATCCTCCATATATGCCCATATCATGCAACAGGCCTGGGAGATATGCATTCATATTCCCATAGAATGGACTTAATAATGGTTCTGCACCCCCATGTAGACATCAACCCTTATGCAACCCCCAGCTTCGCCAGGGATTCAGCTATAGCGTGCTTGCCCAGATACATGATCCCAATGTCTGCACCACAAAAAGAGATGAGCAGGCTACACCTCATCATTCCTTTCTTCCGCCATGCCAGTTCCAGCAGCTACCTGAACCCCTAAGTGAATTTGAGTCACCTGTGTCACAGTCTGTGCTTTATGCCTCAACATCAGCAGAGCTGGCTAATTCCCAGAACACAGAAACTTTTTTCTACATAATTTGAAAGGTGTGGAGCTTACTGCATCATCTAGTACTTAGAAGATATACTCAAAATGATCTAGAGCCATGAATGCTAAATAGTCCGTAAGCCTAAAATTTAATGTTTTGACCTATTCTCCTGTAGGTACAACAGTGTGGAATATATCAGAAATCTCTTTGCTGCACTTTGCATTGGCTTTCCGATTTTGAGAACAGTTGATCCATATAGTACTTATGTGTCTGTTATATATGCATGGCTATGTCTTAAAGGACAGATGTTTGATCAAATGCAGTACTACACAACAGTCAAGCCATCTGTGTTATATCAGGTGATAAAACAATTCAGACCAGACCACCAAAAGTAGTTTTATGTTCCTTGGGCAATGACTGGAGTACTTTATCTTACAGTTGCTGATGAATAATTCTTAGCCATTAATAAATAGATAGTCATGGTCCCAACTTTCACCATTTGAAGAAATAGCCTTATGATCACATTTATCCCATTCCTCCATCTATAGTACATGTCAAATGTTTTTCTTTCTTAGTCTGCCTTTCATCTATTCCACAGTTTGAAAGCACTAAGTACACTGGTCACATTTCCTATTTTACAGGGACACTCAGTTCTGCTACATTTTCTCTAGCCTATGCTGTGGTGGAAAATCTAAATAAGTAAAACTGTGAGCTATTATGAAGCCTCTAATATGAATGGGGGTTCCGAAGATTGGTTCTGTCTTCCTTATAGCATTGCACAAAACTACTTTCAAGATACAGCTGGAAGCTCTGGCACTGAGTTCTGAGTTATACAGGCATCCAGAAAGGTGGTTTGCTTTGCATCTTAAACAAATGAATAGCTTAAAGTGACATGGAAATTCATATGTTAGAATTAGTTTGGATGTAGTTTAAATTATGCATATCCACAACTATTCATTTGCCATCAGTTTTTTTTACTATGCTTCTCAATATGTCTGAGTTTCTATAAGTGCAGAATAAAATAACAGTATTTTCTGAATTCTTCTAACTTTTCTCTCTCTAAAGCTGAGACCTGACATTAGTTCCCACAAAATGACACACAAAAACTTATTATAGTTTTAAGGGCCTGGTAATGAATTGTAACTGTGCTAGAGCATTCTAAGCATCTCTGGCTCAGATTTATTGTTGCTTTAAAAGTGTGATGAAAAGCTCTTTCTTGATGGACACGCAGTACACATGCTTAAGCAATTGCAGACATAAGATGGTATTACTAGTCAAGCAATAATAGCTTTTCATCTGTTTGTTTTTTTATATTACTAATCCAGTCTATTATTTTACTGACATTAGCTTTGTCAAGAAAAGAGGCTGTATTCTTAGATTACCCGATTTTCTGGAGATTATTAACAAAATGTTTGAATACTGAACTCTGCAACCTTGTTTTGGTAGCCTGTTATTAGCAGTGATTGCAAAATGTCGATGTAAATAGAAACACTGTATCAAATAGTGACAAATTAAGCAATATCTTTGAACGACCTTCTGTCACTGCATCAACAGCAGGTTAAGTAGCAGATATTTTATGCATTAAAATAACTGTCTTCAAGTGAAAACTATTTTTCATAGTGAATACTGGGATCTGTAGTAAATCCATGCTGTGAAACAGCCCATTTTGTGCGATACATTTTACTGTAGGATCATAAAGCAGAGAATTATCCTGTGTGAGGGGTGCCTATATAAGAAGGGTGGGTGTGCCATGTACGTGTATGTGTGTGAAGCACTTGCATTGTGAAGCAGGCTTCATGTTTATAATGGAAAGAATTTGGGAAAGTCGAGTCACCCTGGGACTGGCCCCAGGGGCTGGGGTGAAGTTCTATGAACTGTGGTTCTGTTCAGACACTGGCATAAGAAAATTATTTGGCACTTTTGAGAAGTGTGGGATTCTCAAGACAGAAAATTAACTGGAACTGTTAAAAGAGAGATCATAGATATTTATTGAAACCTGAGGGCATAAGGAAATTAGAATTGCTCCCATAAAAAATAGTTCATCACTTGTGGGCTAAATCCAGTATAACTAAGTATGGAAAGGAAAAGCATTTGGGTATAACCAGCCAGCAGAATATCTGAAATTAACAGCAGATGTTATTGCCTTCCCTGTGTCAGTACTTATAAACCGCTCTATAACAGAACAGTATGTTCCAGCTATTTGGAAAATTGCATATATTACACCATTACACAAAGGAGGTAATTCAACAGAACTAACAAATTCCCAGTCCACTGCTATACTTTCACCACTTTCTAAAATTCTGGAATGATGTATCCACTTTCAACTTCTTAAACACCTTCTAAACAGTAATCTCCTCTCATCGACACAGCATGGATTCTGACCATATCATAGCACTACTACACCTCTTCTAAGTTTCACTAATGCATTAAATAATTTCAGAGAGTCTTCAGTCTTTTTGGAGATGTCTAAAGCATTCGATACAGTTTCCCATCCTAGGTTACTATCCACTCTGAATAATCTTGATATCAACCCTGATGCTGTTAACTGGTTTCATAGTTATCTATCTAGCTGCCAGCAAGCTGTGAAATGGAAGCAAGATCTATCCCCACTCCTTCCTGTTACACTTAGTCTCTCAGGATTCAGTCCTAGGGCCCCTCCTCTTCAGCATATTCATAAATGATTTTAATACTGCCTCCTCTCAAGCATCTATCATACAATATACAGATAATTCAACCCTCATATGTGCAGCATCCACAATAACTCAACTTCTTACAGTCACACAAAAAGCCTTCTCTGATATTGAAATGTGGCTAGCAAACTCTCAACTCATTCTTAACCCTAATAAAACTAAATGTATGATCTTTCATCCATCTAAACCTACTAACCTCCCAGCTAACTTTTATATCACTGCCAGTAATAATACTAGGATTTTCCCAGATTCCAAAACAAAACTATTAGGCGTCATAATTGACAACAGACTAAAATTTGACATATACATTTCTAACACAATCAAAAAGGTTCACAAGAAAATGGGAACAATGTATAGAAATAAAAAATTCTTAACGGACATTGCAAGAATAGCCATAGCTAGAACCCACCTTCTCTCCTCACTCTTATATGCATCCCCCATACTTACCACCCTCAAAAAGTCAGAACTAAGTACATTAGAATCATATTACAATAAGACTGCCAAATTTGCAACAAATTTCACACATTCAGCCCATCACTATCAATGCCTAAAAAAATCTTTCTTGGTTGGGACTACTTCATGTTATGAACTATAACCAGTTAATAATGGCTCACAAAATAATGCACAATCCTAACAATGTACCCTCCCTTAAACAATCTTCTACAACCCTACTATAGCATTCGTAGTATTCGATCATCTAACAAAGACTTGCTCCAGGTAACCAAAGTATCCAATACAGCAAGCAACTCTCTTTACCCTAACTTTGTTGCTAAAAATTGGAATACCCTTCCACATAGTATTAGATTCATAAGCAATCTTAATCATTTTAAAATATCTCTCAAAACATACTTATTTGAATCCTGGCTTTGCACATGTAACACTCCAGGTTAATTATTAACTTAGCACTACCTGTACAATTTGGCTGTACGTACTGACTCTGTTAACATATCCCTTCTGACAACACTACTTCTCTATAAGTAGTTAGATTCCTAGTTGCAACTCTCACATTGGAAGCATTACTAACTATGCACTATTTTGCCTAAGTGATATATTTGTCTATATTCAAGTATTTAAAGTCTTGTTCTATTTGATACTATGCATATATTTTTGTTTTGACATTTTTATCCTGTAAATGTGTTAGCACTCATTTTTTGTCTATTATTTTGTATAACTCGATGGTATGATTTTGTATGTAAGCTTAGGCTGGAGCTTTTCTCCTCGGACCTCCAGTGAAAATGAGCACTGTCCCAGTCAGAACATCCCAGTAAACAAATGTAAAATAAAATAAAATAAAATAACATTGGTTCCTGATCAGCTAGGGCAACATTAATAATGAAGAATACTGTGCCTCAGCTATGTAATTATCAGCACAGAGTATTTATGTCAAAATACCTCAAAACACTGTAGCTTATATATAAAAATGTAATAAGCTAAAACAAAAACAAAGCTAGCACTTTTTCACATAACAGCTTCTTTGGGCTCCAAAGGGCCTCACAGTATGCCATCTTATATACAAAATATGTCAACCACATGTTTTATGATATCATAAAACAGCAATAACACTCAAAGTTAAACTTCAATACATTTCTAAAAACAGAAAGAAATATGTTTATTACACTGAAATATGTTTAGAAACATATTAAAGTTAAACTTTGAGTGGAGGGTCATCACATTATTGGTTGGCAGTGGTGGGATAGCCGCATATTGGGATTCAGTGGTGTGGATATTGAACTCCTGTAGCCTGTAAACAGTGGTCACTAAAGAAGGTGTTTGTACTCTCAAACAGCCACCTAATAGACATTCAGAGTTTCATATCACAATAGTTTTATTTATTTTTTGTTAGCTTAGTTCGTCAGGGAGAGCAGGGAAGGATGTCAGTGGAGGATTATGGCAAGCTGACAAGAAACCATTTGGCTAAGATATGCCAAGCCAAAGGATTGGTGCATGCCAACCTGACTAAAGTGGAAATGATTGCAGCCTTAGTCACAGCTGTATCACAGACCAGCAACCAGGAAAACAGACAGACTGGTCCTGGGGATGTACAACTCTCAGAAAATAGACAGTTCAACTTTGCCTCAGAGTACTTAAAAATCTGTCTGGACATAAAGAGACTTGAACTGGAGGCCGAACATTTGGAAATGGAATCAGCATAGAGACTGCAGAGTTTGGAGGCTGAAGAAAAAGACAAACAGAAATAAATAGAATTAGAATCAGCAAAGATACTGAGATATCTAGCAGCTAAAGAAAATGAGAGGCAACATGAAAAAGAAATGCTGACTCTTTGCCAGGGTCATGGAGGTTATGGGGAAGGGAGTAACCGAACCCCAAGAAGCAATAAAGGTCAGTAAATCTCTTCCACAATTTACAGAGGGTGATAATTTTGACACTAATTTTGATACTTTTATTCATATGTTTGAAAGAGTACGCAAACAGTATAATGTTGATCAAGGGCTCAGGGTATGCTTCCTGACCCCTTTAGTCCATGGTAAAGCTGTAACTGCTGCTTCTGAATAGTCTGATAATGGTTGCTTAAATTATAATACAGTTAAATTGTTTATTAAAGTGTTTTAAGTTATCACCTGAAGCTTATAGAAAAAAGTTTTGTGAGCATAGATACAAGACAGATGAAAGTGTGTTGAATATATTGCTGAACTAAGCACTTATTTTCATAGGTGGGTAAGTGGGTATCATGTCACCACTTTTGAAGGGCTGGCAGACTTTTGGTGAGGGAACAAGCGCTTACCACTTTGCTTGAGGACATGAAAATCTGGTTGTCAGACAGAGAATGCAGTACTGCAGATGAGATGGGGAAAAAGGGAGACCTATACCTAGCAAGCAGGGCATCACTGCACAGGAAAGGGATACCCAGTGCTGCTCATGGGTCTAAGGCAACTCATGGTGGGAAGCCTAAACTGCCCCAACAGAGTCTGGCAGTAACAGGGGAAGCCACTAGTTCAGGTATACAACCAGGATTAATGGTTGAATGCTTTAAATGTAACTATTCGGGCCATGTAGCATATAGATATCCACGGAGGCAAGGTGTTGTACAAAAGGTGGGACAGCCAGTATGTAGCAATGACAGAATGCCAGCAGTAAGTTGCCTGGAGACAACAAGGGTACTAAACTACTGCAAGAGGTTATATCCTTAGTAGATGGGAAACAGGTCACTGCTAAGAGAGACACAGCCTCTGACCTAACCATTGTGAAGCTTGCAATGGATAAAAAGGAGCACTACTTGCTTGGGCAGGCTACTCCAGTCAGAACTTTAGGAGGAACCCTATTCCAAATACCTTTGTCTAGGGTTCACCTTGACTGGGAGAGTGGAGAAGGAAGCAAGCAAATAGGTGTATTTGAGGATACCCCTGCAGATGTCTTGTTAGGGAATGATTTTGATAATGCAGTACCTTGTGTGCATGCAGTTACACACAGTCAGGCGTGGAGACAAGCATACGGGTCTGGTAGCCTGGGGAGGACCCAGACAGACTGCACACTTGAAGCCAGGACTGGTGAGGTGACTACTTCAGGGAGGGAGCTACCCTGCCGTAGTGAGACTGAAGGTGAGCTACAGCTGCTTGTGTATACTGATGTTCCCTTGCACAGAGTGACTGCAAGGGCAGAGGTGAGTAGTAGTACCCAGGCTGGCAGTGAGGCACCACTGTCAGAGGATTCCAGACTTCCTGTGGAACGGGAGCTAGGAAGGGTTACAAAGAAAGAGTTGAGACAGGCTTGAGGGAAGTTTCCAGGGAGGTGCCTAATTCTCAAGTAAAAGGGGAATCTGTATACTGGGACAAAGGGTTACTGTATAGAGAGTGGACCCCTGAGGGAGGGCCAGAGGGTGAGAGAATACAGCAGTTGGTAGTGGCTAGAGCCTACTGACTGACACTTCTAGCCATAGCCCATGATATTCCCTTTGCAGGTCAAATGGGCATAAAGCATGCTAAGAGACTTATTATGCAGAACTTTTATTGGTCTGGGATTTCCAAGGATGTAACAGGGTACTGCTGGACCTGTGAGCAGTGTCAAAAGGTAGGCAAGGCAGGAGACAAGGTCAAAGCTCCTTTGGTGCCTTTGCCTGTGATTGAGCAGCCATTTCAGAGGGTAGCTTCCATAGGGAAGAAGTATATCCTAGTGATAGTAGATTAGGCTACCAGATTCCCTGAGACATTGGCTGTGTCCTCCACTGAGGCAGAAAAGGTGGCAAATGCTTTGTTAGAGATTTTCAGCAGGGTAGGTTTCCCAAAAGAAATACTGACTGACAAGGATACCAATTTCATGTCAGACCTGCTGGCTTGTCTGTGGGAGTACTGTGCGGTGAAGCACCTAAAGACAACCCCCTATCATCCTCAGACTAATGGTCTGGTGGAGAGATTAAACTCTTCACTAAAGACCATGCTACGGGAATTTGCAGACCAGTTTAAGATGGAGTAGCACAAATATTTGCCCCATCTGTTGTTTGCTTACAAAGAGGTTCCCCAGGAATCCACAGGTTTTACACCATTTGAGTTACTGTATGGGGATAGGGTGAGGGGACCTCTAGATTTGATTCATGATGAGTGGGAGGTGGAGTGTCTATCCCACAAGGTGTCTTTTATGGCATATGTCATAAACCTCAGGACAAGGCTCAGGGAACTCATGGGATTGGCCCAGGAGAGCCTGCCAGAAGCACAACAGAAGAAAAAGGTCTGGTATGACAGGAACGCTCAAGATAGAGAGTACGCTGTAGGGCAGCAGGTTATGGTTCTCATTCCTGTCAGATACAACAAGCTGCAGGTAGCTTGGGCGGGACCCTTCAAAGTGGTAAGGAATGTCAGTGCTGTTAACTACATGTTAGAACTGCTAAGCAGGAGGCAGGGGCACAAATTGTACCATATTAACACCATGAAACCTTACTGTGATAGGGAGGCCTTGGTACTAAGTATTTTCAGTAGGAAGCAGGAGGAGTCTGAGGAGTATCTATGACTACAGGGAGCCAGCAAACAAAATCCCAAATTACGATGGTGGAGCCTAGGGTTGCAGGCATATGGTATGACAGTGCAACAGTGTAATGGGGTCAGAAATGCCAAGGCAGCTAGGATCTCAAGGCAGTGTATGGAGTAATGTATTCTCAGATAGGCTCATCCCTCTCAAGCAACATTTCTCAAAGATTCACTTGAAAAACTAGCCTGAGTTTTTGAGGCGGAAAGAAGTGTGACAAAGGGAAATACTGCCAGCACAGCTATCTGGAGTTTTGTAAATAATTATATGTCATTTGTGAATATCAACATGATTTATATAAGATGCTTGTGTTACAAATGTATTAGAACTGCATGACATGTGTATATCAGACTGCTCTGTACAGGTGGTTTTGTTGAGAAGATATTTTGTAGAGTGCTTGTGCTTGAAATGTATCCACAGTGTGCTCCGCTGGAAGAGAACAGAAATGTTCATGCAGTATTGTACCTGTTTAAATGTATATATTTTAACGGTGTAAACTAGAGTACAGGAGGTTAACTTCAGAAAAATAACTGAAATTAAATTACTTCATGGCTACACAATAAAAGATGGTCCCCGGGATTCATGAAGCTCGGCGCAAGGCCGGCGTTAGGCTTGCGCCGACCGTGTGGCGTGAAGATGGCGCAGTAGCACCAAATGCATATTAATGAAGGCACGCTGCCGCCACAGCCACGTGCATAGGAAAGGAGCGCTAGTGCATAGGGCGTGTAGAAGTGCCGCACGGAGGCATGGAAATGTCAGCTGTCGATGTGCAACCTAAAATGCTTGCATATAACAATTTGCAAGCAATAGTAATCACATCTGTCAGTGTCTGTGGATACTAAAACATATGCAAAGCATGCAAGACAGTTCCTGCGAACACAAAATGAAGAAGCAAACACAAATGCACGGTAGGGAATAACAGGTCCCTATCCCTTGAACAAATGACATTGAAAACCGTGTGCCCGTAGTCCAATGCAGTGTAGATAGTTATACCAAGTGGAAGTGAAACGCATCATATGTTAGCGCGCCGCCAATAGGTACATCCAGCCCAATGGTCAGGGTCACCAGTTGACCCATATTGTGAGGGAGAGTACACAGCTGGGCAGATGTGTTCATAACAAAAAACACGATAAATGTAAATATCTAGCGACCGTATAACCAAATTATATCCCACAACGCATGTAATAGTCACATACAATAGGTATGTCCGTATTTAACATACCATATGTGACAGGAAATTGAATAAGCATGTAAATAAAACAGAAGGAGCATATAAACTGCTACAACAATAAGGCAACATGTAGGCTGAAAGGAACAGCATTATCCGTAGCATTGACTGTGGGTACGTGTTGTCCAGTACAATCGGATATGTGTCCGGAATATATCCCATCCTGGACATAGGAAAAGGTGGCATCCTACTAATGATTAGAACAGTTGGCCAAAATCCGCACATCTGCGGTCCAAGCCGTACTTGTCAGGATGTGTCACAGTTGAACGGGTATCACCCGGGTATACCAACCATGTCATAAAAGTTAAGTATGGGCATGTACCCATGTGCGTGAGGTATAGCATGTGGAAGGTCAAACATGGCAGGGTAGTCCACACCAGACAGGTACCTGACATATGTAGGGTATGCAATGTGTTACCTTGACCATGTCATGGGCCATCAACCAAAGCAGTGATGGATGGAGTGTCAGGAATATGTGTGTGTGGGGGATGGGTAATGGTATAATCCTCAAAGGTGAGACTGTGTCGTATGCAGAATAGGTGAACTGGAGGTGTATGAGGGAGCATCGGGTGAAGCAGAAAGAAACACAAACAACATGTATACACATCTGCAATACAACCAGACAGGCCATACTGTAAAACACAATCCCACAAACATATGAATATTAAAATGTGCGATACAAATGTACAGAAATGTCACCGGCACATACCCACAGATTGGTCCTGGTGGAACTGGCCATATCAAATGCAACACACCTGGATGCATAATGGACTACCCAGCATCCCCTCCACAGCACACAACCCACCCCCATACCTGAATGCCCACCAAATCCAGCCATACTTGGCTTACTAGTTTGGCGCAGCCACATCTACACATAGTGACTACTACGCATATGTAGTAGGTAGTGTCACCCTAGGAAGTTTCAGGATTGCAAACTATGTATCCCTTGCATGTAAAACCCCCAGCACATTTTCGTAACACCAGGAGATTGGTCGGTATCGGTCTTGTTATTATCGGTCTTGTTAAATTTTTGGATATCCCTCATGGGATAAGTAACCTGTGTAAACATTAGAATGGGTATCAAGACACGATGTCCAGTCCTGTAGATATCTGGACACAAGTTGGAATGTGCAGTAGTGGTGCACGAGACTGTCCAGCCCTAGATGGTCATGCAGAACCTACTACCCAGGATCAAACACCTGCCCGTGACGCACGTGTCCCGACACGAATAAGCGATAGAATATATTGCACACATTTGCATAGTGGCACATGGAATAAGGGTGATGAAGGCACTGACGTAAACAGGATACCACTGTGTGAGGGACAATTACTGTGTGGGTAGGTGTGACCTGACCAACAATGATACAATGCCAAATGTTCTGTGATTGTAGGAAATAACTATGTACCATACTGCATGTAACAGTTGCCTAAAGCAGTCACGTCAGGATAGAATAAACGTAATTCATACAAGAAACAGGCAAACAACTAAAGTGCTAAAGGTATAGGCTCACAGCTAGGAAACTAATGAATGTTCTAAACCTGCACTGACCATGGCTATGTGTTGGCCTAAACAATCTGGTGTCCCCAGTAGGGTTACCACCTGTCCCACCTTGCGAGGGACAGTTCCTCAGTGGGCAGTTGTGTCCTGACAAAAAATATTAAAAATGACAAATGTCCTGAGATTGTAGGACATAATTATGTCCCATATGTTATGTAATAGTTGCATAAAATAATTATTTCTGTATCTAAAATACCTAAATGTTACAAGAAACAGAATAAGCAACTAAACCACTACAAGAATAAGCTTTTATTTAGGCAAAAAAGTAAAGTTCTATCCTTTGTACTGACCATGGGTATGTGTCGGCCTGCAAAATTTGATGTGTGTTCCAAAAATGTCCCACTTTGGCCATTTGAAAAGGTGGCAACCCTAGTCCCCAGAATATATCCCAACCTGTACATATGACAATGTCAACCCCACCAATGGTCAGAGCATTCGCACAATAACTGGCCAGCCTCTTAACCACTCACAAAGCCAGTGACCTTTGGAGGAAAGGTGTTGAATGAGAATGACTACTTACAACAATGAAGAGTAATAGATGCATTTAACTGCAGAAAATTAGTAGTATTACGAATTTGTCAACACAATCCAAAAAAGAAAGAAGAATGGCAGGACACTGCTGGATTGACTCCTTCTTTTATTAAAACAACCAAAACATCCAAGGATAAGCGCTTTCGGGTGTGATACCCTTTATCAGATAAAGAGAACAAACATTACCACTGTTTTAAATTAAAAGCCAACCAATCAGCAATCAGTAAATTACCCGCCTTTTTAGTAGGGCGGGTTTCAAAGGAACCATGTCATTTAACCCTGGGCTCCTATGAGCCCTCAGCTCCAAGATCCATTCAGATTCAAGGGATTCTGTCATCAACCTTATGTCTCCTCCCCTATTATTTAACCTTACGTTAACCACAGCCCTGAAGCTGAAAGTATGTGTTGAGTGCTGTTCAATGTGCCTATAAAGAGCATTATGCTCATTTTATTTCTAATATTGGAAAGATGCTGTAAAATTCTGATCTTAAACATATTATTGGTCTTCCCAACATAATATGCTGCGCATTGTTCACATGTAGCCAAATAAACTATGTTACTTGTCCTGCAGGTAGCCCTTGCCTTAAGATGGTATAACCTTCCAGTAACAGGATGTTTAAAAGTTGCATTCTTATTGATAGACGGACAGGCTTTACATAAGCCACAGGAACACTGCCTGGGCTCTCCTTAAATAAATTGGATGTAGTAAAGCCTTTTCATTACAAAGGATGTCCTTCAAATTCTTATTTCTCTTGTATCCAAAGCTGGGTCTGGTTCCTAATAGATCCTTTAACTTATTGTCACTTCTTAAGATGTTCCAGTTTTTAAAAATTATATTTTTTATATCTTTGGTATTACTACTATAGGTGACAAACAACTTAGGTTCCCTTTTTTGTGGAGCTTTGGCCTTGGATTCAACGAGCTCTTGTCTGATCCATGGTTTGTATTTACTATCCCTTTTCTGCCTGCTATCATTAATGACTTCACTAATCATCCCCTCTTTGTATCTTCTGTCCAAAAAACATTGCTTCAAGGACTCTATCTCTTTCTCTTACTCTGTATCATTCATTGATATCCTAGATATTCTGCCTGCCTGGCCCTGAACTATGTTGGGGAACATATGACGGGGATGCATGCTATCAAAGCATAGCAAACTGTTTTTCCAGCAATCCTTTCTAAATAACTTTGATGAAAAACCATTGCTAGTTTGTGTAATACTGACATCCAAAAAATCTATGCTGGTATCAGAGAAATTCAACTTAAATCTAAGGAAGGATGTAGTGGAATGTAGATAGCTGACAAAATCTATTAACATGTCTGCCTCACCCTCCAAAAGAAAAAACATCGCTCACAAAACGTATACATATACACATGTTGTTTCCATAATGGATGTTCTAAAATTACATCTTTCTCCCAAAACCAAAGGACCAGGTTGGCGAGTATTAGCACAGGGGTGCCCATAGCTACCCCCTGTGCTTGTATATATATTTGCTTGTTCCCTATAAAGACATTATTCTCTAAGACCAAGGCCAACATCATCTTAACTAAGGATGTATTGTTGTCCTCCTCACCCAAGTCACTCATAACCCCACCTATGGCTTGGATACCAAAGTCATTACTGATCACAGTAAAAAGATTATGGACATCCAACGTCACCATTAAAAGTTTTCCCTGTGGCTTATTATGATTGAACCTGCCTACCCTTCTAAGGAAATCACCAGTGTCTTTCAACACAGAGGTTGTTTTATCTAGAAGTGGTCGAAGTGTATATTCTACCCAGATGGAGATATGCTCCGTGACCCAGCCTCTGCCCGAGACAATGGGTCTGAACGGGGGGTCTTCTACTGATTTATGAATTTTTGGCAGAGCTTTAAAAATAGGTATAACTGCTTTTTCTATCCAAAGAAATTGTAGCATCTCTTCACTTATTAGCATATCAAAATGTAACCTCTTCAAGCTGTTGTGTACTTCATCCACTAGCATCTTGACACCTATGGGGTTGAGTGGAACATAGACTTTCTTATCTAATAACAACCCCTGAATTTTCTGTTGGTAAAAGGTGGTGTCCATCACCACTACAGCACCCCCTTTATCAGCCATTTTTATAACCAAATTGTTGTTAGAGCCCAAATCATGTAAGGCTCTGCCAAAAATTCATAAATCAGTAGAAGACCCCCCGTTCAGACCCATTGTCTCGGGCATACATCCTTAGTTAAGATGATGTTGACCTTGGTCTTAGAGAATAATGTCTTTATAGGGAACAAGCAAATATATAGACAAGCACAGGGGGTAGCTATGGGCACCCCCTGTGCTAATACATACGCCAACCTGGTCCTTTGGTTTTGGGAGAAAGATGTAATTTTAGAACATCCATTATGGAAACAACATGTGTATATGTATACATGTTTTGTAGACGATGTTTTTTTCTTTTGGAGGGGTGAGGCAGACATGTTAATAGATTTTGTCAGCTATCTACATTCCACTACATCCTTCCTTAGATTTAAGTTGAATTTCTCTGATACCAGCATAGATTTTTTGGATGTCAGTATTACACAAACTAGCAATGGTTTTTCATCGAAGTTATTTAGAAAGGATTGCTGGAAAAACAGTTTGCTATGCTTTGATAGCATGCATCCCCGCCATATGTTTCCCAACATAGTTCAAGGCCAGGCAGGCAGAATATCTAGGATATCAATGAATGATACAGAGTATGAGAAAGAGATTGAGTCCTTGAAGCAATGTTTTTTGGACAGAGGATACAAAGAGGGGATGATTAGTGAAGTTATTATTGACAGCAGGCAGAAAAGGGACAGTAAATATAAACCATGGATCAGACAAGAGCATGTTGAACCTAAAGCCAAAGCTCCACAAAGAAGGGAACCTAAGTTGTTTGTCACCTATAGTAGTAATACCAAAGATATAAAAGATATAATTTTTAAAAACTGGAACATCTTAAGAAGTGACAATAAGTTAAAGGATCTATTAGGAACCAGACCCAGCTTTGGATACAAGAGAAATAAGAATTTGAAGGACATCCTTTGTAATGAAAAGGCTTTTACTACATCCAATTTATTTAAGGAGAGCCCAGGCAGTGTTCCCTGTGGCTTATGTAAAGCCTGTCCGTCTATCAATAAGAATGCAACTTTTAAACATCTTGTTACTGGAAGATTATACCATCTTAAGGCAAGGGCTACCTGCAGGACAAGTAACATAGTTTATTTGGCTACATGTGAACAATGCGCAGCATATTATGTTGGGAAGACCAATAATATGTTTAAGATCAGAATTTTACAGCATCTTTCCAATATTAGAAATAAAAATGAGCATAATGCTCTTTATAGGCACATTGAACAGCGCTCAACACATACTTTCAGCTTCAGGGCTGTGGTTAACGTAAGGTTAAATAATAGGGGAGGAGACATAAGATTGATGACAGAATCCCTTGAATCTGAATGGATCTTGGAGCTGAGGGCTCATAGGAGCCCAGGGTTAAATGACATGGTTCCTTTGAAACCCGCCCTACTAAAAAGGTGGGTAATTTACTGATTGCTGATTGGTTGGCTTTTAATTTAAAACAGTGGTAATGTTTGTTCTCTTTATCTGATGAAGGGTATCACACCGAAAGCGCTTATCCTTGGATGTTTTGGTTGTTTTAATAAAAGAAGGAGTCAATCCAACAGTGTCCTGCCATTCTTCTTTCTTTTTTGGATTTTGCTGTTTGCTGTTTGGTGGGACTTTGTCATAGCACAGAACTTCTGGTTTTGGACTTTGATTTTTATTTGGTTCTAATAGTGCTATGTCTGCTGTGGAACAACAGAATAAGATGAACTCTGATCAACTTGCTGATGGAGATGGGAATACTAGAGGTGAGCTGAATAGCCTTGATAAAGTATTCTTTACAGAAAACCCTTTACTTAATTTGGGTTTTTCTGTAGATAAAACTGCTCCAGTTAAAGATTTTATACCTGTAGCCATGGATAAATCATTTGACAGTTTAATACATGATTTAAACCATAAAGCTGGAAGGCTGCAACGTTTACAGTGGCAGGCTCACCACTTGGAAGCCTGTCAATCTTATGGTATAGTTCCCAGAGGAATGAGAATCCTCTGCATGCCCACGCAGGGCTTAACGCTACCCAGACCTTTTGGCCCAATGGCAGTCGCTAAACATACAGACCAGTTTTAAATATATGGAGATCTTAACAACCTTTTTTGCACCAGAAATGGCTCAGTTAAAAACTGAAGTAGAGACTTTGCGTAATAAATTAGAGAGAGACTACTGTGAACCTTATCACGTAGCACGTTTACAACATCTTTATACCACCATATCTGACAATAATGAGAAGCTACGTGTACAGAAGTTACAGAAATTAAAACGTGACTACGATGATTTTGTTTCAGGGAACATCTTTGTGTGGCCCAGGAGTGCTACACAGCGTAACACAGTGAGTAATGCCATCAATAGGAATCAACCTAAACGCCAACCGGAAGTGATTGATTCCCAGAGGCGTTTGGCTACACCTACACTCA
Source organism: Protopterus annectens (assembly GCF_019279795.1). Lineage (NCBI taxonomy): Eukaryota > Metazoa > Chordata > Ceratodontiformes > Protopteridae > Protopterus > Protopterus annectens. The sequence continues at coordinate 127,999,641 of NC_056726.1, read as the reverse complement.
ACAGTGTTCATAGCTCGACAGTCGTCACAGGAGGGAATATAGGAATTAATACACCACCACCTACAGGAGGCCCAGGAGGGTCTCTAACAAGAACAGCAGACAAGGAGCAGCTGATAGAGTCTGAGGATCTAACAGCAGGTTCGATTTCCACGCTCAACCCTAGTCGTACGGATGGGACTGAATCTTTCACTTATGCTGCAGTAGCATCTACAGAGGGGCTAGCCATGGGAGCGCGCCCTAAGACTTCGCAGGGACAGCAACATTTTTTGGACCAGCTACCTGCTCCCGTCAAGAAGCGAGGAGCATGGAGACGCTCCTCGAGCGAGGGCAGATATCCAGGCAAGAGGAGGAGGACTTACGAATGACTTTTAATCACAATAGTGGTATTGTTTTTAATCTTTCATCACATTCTTTAACACAAGATGAGTTGTATGCGTTAAACAAAGGTCTTACCTTTGTGCCCGGCAGGGCAAGTGGTTTTAGTGATGTAATGTTAGATATTATGTTGTTTTGTAGAACATTAGCTTTAAAATGTATTTTTGGTAATAATAATGAGCTAGGGACTACTTTAAAACTACCTAGTAGTTATGTGCCACCCTTCTCTCCAGCTTTAAATTTGTTCATCAATAGCTGTGAGAATGATTTACAAGAATATTTTCAAAGGGGAGGACTACAAAAATACCATAACTTACGCGACCTCAGCAACAAGCCTTACATGATTTGGGCTCTAACAACAATTTGGTTATAAAAATGGCTGATAAAGGGGGTGCTGTAGTGGTGATGGACACCACCTTTTACCAACAGAAAATTCAGGGGTTGTTATTAGATAAGAAAGTCTATGTTCTACTCAACCCCATAGGTGTCAAGATGCTAGTGGATGAAGTACACAACAGCTTGAAGAGGTTACATTTTGATATGCTAATAAGTGAAGAGATGCTACAATTTCTTTGGATAGAAAAAGCAGTTATACCTATTTTTAAAGCTCTGCCAAAAATTCATAAATCAGTAGAAGACCCCTGCTCAGACCCATTGTCTCGGGCAGAGGCTGGGTCACGGAGCATATCTCCATCTGGGTAGAATATACACTTCGACCACTTCTAGATAAAACAACCTCTGTGTTGAAAGACACTGGTGATTTCCTTAGAAGGGTAGGCAGGTTCAATCATAATAAGCCACAGGGAAAACTTTTAATGGTGACGTTGGATGTCCATAATCTTTTTACTGTGATCAGTAATGACTTTGGTATCCAAGCCATAGGTGGGGTTATGAGTGACTTGGGTGAGGAGGACAACAATACATCCTTAGTTAAGATGATGTTGGCCTTGGTCTTAGAGAATAATGTCTTTATAGGGAACAAGCAAATATATAGACAAGCACAGGGGGTAGCTATGGGCACCCCCTGTGCTAATACATACGCCAACCTGGTCCTTTGGTTTTGGGAGAAAGATGTAATTTTAGAACATCCATTATGGAAACAACATGTGTATATGTATACACGTTTTGTAGACGATGTTTTTTTCTTTTGGAGGGGTGAGGCAGACATGTTAATAGATTTTGTCAGCTATCTACATTCCACTACATCCTTCCTTAGATTTAAGTTGAATTTCTCTGATACCAGCATAGATTTTTGGATGTCAGTATTACACAAACTAGCAATGGTTTTTCATCGAAGTTATTTAGAAAGGATTGCTGGAAAAACAGTTTGCTATGCTTTGATAGCATGCATCCCCGTCATATGTTCCCCAACATAGTTCAGGGCCAGGCAGGCAGAATATCTAGGATATCAATGAATGATACAGAGTATGAGAAAGAGATAGAGTCCTTGAAGCAATGTTTTTGGACAGAGGATACAAAGAGGGGATGATTAGTGAAGTCATTAATGATAGCAGGCAGAAAAGGGATAGTAAATACAAACCATGGATCAGACAAGAGCTCGTTGAATCCAAGGCCAAAGCTCCACAAAAAAGGGAACCTAAGTTGTTTGTCACCTATAGTAGTAATACCAAAGATATAAAAAATATAATTTTTAAAAACTGGAACATCTTAAGAAGTGACAATAAGTTAAAGGATCTATTAGGAACCAGACCCAGCTTTGGATACAAGAGAAATAAGAATTTGAAGGACATCCTTTGTAATGAAAAGGCTTTTACTACATCCAATTTATTTAAGGAGAGCCCAGGCAGTGTTCCCTGTGGCTTATGTAAAGCCTGTCCGTCTATCAATAAGAATGCAACTTTTAAACATCCTGTTACTGGAAGGTTATACCATCTTAAGGCAAGGGCTACCTGCAGGACAAGTAACATAGTTTATTTGGCTACATGTGAACAATGCGCAGCATATTATGTTGGGAAGACCAATAATATGTTTAAGATCAGAATTTTACAGCATCTTTCCAATATTAGAAATAAAATGAGCATAATGCTCTTTATAGGCACATTGAACAGCACTCAACACATACTTTCAGCTTCAGGGCTGTGGTTAACGAAGGTTAAATAATAGGGGAGGAGACATAAGGTTGATGACAGAATCCCTTGAATCTGAATGGATCTTGGAGCTGAGGGCTCATAGGAGCCCAGGGTAAAATGACATGGTTCCTTTGAAACCCGCCCTACTAAAAAGGCGGGTAATTTACTGATTGCTGATTGGTTGGCTTTTAATTTAAAACAGTGGTAATGTTTGTTCTCTTTATCTGATGAAGGGTATCACACCCGAAAGCGCTTATCCTTGGATGTTTTGGTTGTTTTAATAAAAGAAGGAGTCAATCCAGCAGTGTCCTGCCATTCTTCTTTCTTTTTTGGATTTTGTTGTTTGCTGTTTGGTGGGACTTTGTCATAGCACAGAACTTCTGGTTTTGGAATTTGTCAACACGTTCCAAGTTAATAGTACTAATATGGTAGAAGTGTCCGTGATTGTCCCTGAGTTGTCATAGCCTTGACCCTGTCACTGTAGAAATGAGCCCCCGAGTATCACAGAGGTCCATACACATAAGTACACCAACCAACTGTCACATCTGTTGACAGGACTATTGCATACCTGTAGTGAATTTATAACTGATGTCCAGAATAATATTGATTTTATCTATAAATGAATGAAATAGTCAAATGGGAAGGGAAACACGTGGACCCCCCCCCCTGCATTATGTAGTGGAATCACTCCCCACCCTAAATTATGTAGCGCCGACCTAATAATGTGGTCAGAGGTGCCCAAACACCTGCGTCTGTAAACACAGGTAGAATGTTAAAATCTGGACTAACTCTGTCCATGTGCTACATCTGATATTTGAACAGCACCAGGGCAGTTCTAGGCACCAGTCGGACGAGCCTAAATCCGGACCAACACATGAACACCCTGACAATCAAACATGCGTATGTGCGAGGACTATAAGCGTAGGAGTTCTGAATATCCTTGGAGTGAGTAGACATGCAGCACGGTTCCAGAGCAGTAGGAAACAGGGAATGTCGTAAGTGTAGTTTCATAGTTTCATAGTATAGTACTAGGCTACCTGCCCTGGGGCATTTGTAAGCCTAGCCATAGTGATGTGGCTTTTGCCACCCCATGAAATGGTACAAAAAATGTACAGAATAAATTTAGAATACTGTGCCTCTGTCTAGTAGTGACACAATGAAGGTCCCCTTATATAATAGAATTAGTTTACTGTGCCCCTGTCTAGCAGTGACACAGATGTGACCCTGGGTAAACTTACGATCTCCCATCCACTCATCAAGATTTCTCTTGAAGAGAGTCAGTGAGGGGCTCTGCCTAATACGAACTGGGATCTTGTTCCAAAGCATGGGAAGCCTCTGGGTTATGAATCTATCCCTCCAGCATGTCCTATTCATACTTGTGCCGAGGTTTAAGTCTTTAGCTCTCGTGGTCCTGATGGATTTGGATTTTTTGAGGTGGAGCATATCCATCAGATCCTGCTTGGACATGGCCTTGTATGTCAGGCAGAGATCACCTCTGAGCAGGCGGTATGCTACTGAATAGAGCTGAAGTTTCTTTAGTCTGGCAGAATAAAACATATGTTGGAGACCCTTGATCCTCTTGGTGAGGTACTTTTGTGGTCTCTCCAGCTGTTGCAAATGCCGGGTGAGGTACATACCAAATGGGGCATTGTACTCAATCATGGGTCTGATGAGGGAGGAATATAGGGGTACAATGACATCCTTGGATCTGGATGTGAATCCCTTCATGATGAGGTGTGCAAGGTAGAATGTTTTTCTAACCACTTTGGCAACGTGGGTGTCAAATGAGAGGGCACTGTCGACTTGGGTCCCTAGGTCTTTGATTACTTTTTTCATACTCAGTGGGTTGCTGTCTATGTGATAATTTGTGGGTACTTTGTTTTTCCCAAAGGGGATGACTATACATTTTTTGGCATTTAGTTTAAGGCCGTGACTCCGGCACCAGTTGTCCGTTTCTGTGAGGCCTTTTTGTAGGATGTGTGTGTCTGCTGGTGTATCGACTATGGCGCCTAGTTTGCAGTCATCTGCGAACTTTGTCAGCCACAGCCCTCCCATGTTTGCTTTAACATCTGAGAAATAAATGCCGAACAAGAGGAGTCCCAGGACAGATCACTGTGGGACACCACTCTTGACTGGCTTTGAGTCTGACATTGCTCCAGCGATTTTAACTTTATGGGTTCTGTCCTTTAGCCAGTTTGCAACCCATCTAGTGACATAAGGGTTTACTTTTAAGCTGTTGAGCTTATCTATGATGCCTGAGTGGGGTATTGTGTCGAAGGCCTTAGCCAAGTCCAGGTATGCTGTATGGACTGCTTTGCCCTCATCAATGGCTCTAGTGACTGTTTCAAAAAAGTCAACCAGGTTTAAAAGGCAGGATCTGCCCTTTACAAAGCCGAACTGGGTGGGGTCAAGTGTCTGTAGGTCCCCTATGTCTCTGTTTATGAGTTCCATAATGATTCTTTCCATAGCTTTGCAGACCAGGCTGGTTGCTTATGGGGCGGTAGTTTCAGGGTCTGTAGAGGCACCCCTTGTGGAGTGGGACCACTGTTGCTGTACGCCAGTGTTCAGGTACATATCCTGAAGTAAGGCTAAGGTTGAATAGCATTTTTATGTGTGGGTTTAGCTCCTCTTGGAGTTCACGTAACACGCAACCCGGGATACCGTCAGGTCCCATTGATGCTGTGTTTTTTGCTTTGTTTAGGGCGGTTCTCACTTGGACATCTGAGATGACAGGGAGATTACATTCAGCTGGGATAAGTATTTCTCCTTTTGGGGGTGAAGGAGGGGAGAAATTTGCACTGAATCTGTCAGCCAGAATGTTGGCAATATCTGTGGGTTCATTGTATTTTTTGTTGTTTTGAACCAACTCTGAGCATATCTGAGGGTTTCCGCCCAGGTTTCTAACATAGCTGAAGCATAGCTTTGTGGTTATCTTTAGTGTCCTTAGCGATTTTTCTCTCAAAGTTGGCCTTGGATGTTTTTATGAGAGAATGTAGTTTTCTGCTAATGTTGATCAGAGATGTCTTCCCTTCATGGAATTTTGCTCTGACGTGCAGTAGCTTCCTTCTTTTGTTATACAATTTGTTTATGGCTGAGGTCCACCAGACAGGATGCTTACCTTTGGTGGAGAGGGACTTGGATTTGTTTGGGATTGCATGATCCATGCATTCTTGGAGATGTCCATAGAAAGCATTTGTGAAGGATTCGGCATTGTGGGATGTGGTATCCACTGGCACAGTGGGCTTAAAGGATACCATCTCAGTTTTAAGAAGAGTGAAGTCTGCTTTTGAGAAGTTTTTCACTGTGGTCTTTTGTGCTGGGGTGGAGGTGGGATATGTATATCCAGGGTGATTAGTTTGTGGTCAGATCTCACTAGTGAGGGGTATACTTCCGTGTGGAGCATTTTGTCCCCATGTTTGTGATGATCAGGTCTAGTATATTATCTCCCTAGTGGGAGAGGTGACTAGTTGTTCCAGTGCATTTGAATTTATGAATTCCAGGAACCTTTGGGCTAGGGTATTAGGGCTAGAATAATGTACCCAATCTATGTTTGGGTAGTTGAAGTCTCCCAGTATGATGGTATTTTGTGATACATTCATATCCTCCAATGTCTTCAGGAAGGCTGAGTGGGGTTCTTGAGATTGGGAGGGTGGTCTGTAACATGCTACCAGTTGTATAGCAGTTTTGCCTATGGTTAGTTGCACCTGTATGGTCTCTGATGCTTCATGTGTTGCTACTAACCTGGAGGTGTGGGTGTCCTTGATGAATATGGACACTCCCCCTCCCTTTGTGGTTCGGCCTGGGTTTTGGGGCCAAAAAGCATGATACGAGGTATAGGCTGGTAGTGCTGGGGTGCTCTCAGGAGCCTTGAACCAGGTTTCAGTTACTGCACAGACATCGATGTTCTCCATGCTGAGGAGTGCATCAAGTGCCTGCATCTTGAGATTTAGACTTCTGGCGTTGAACAGCATTACCCTTAGTTTTTTTCCATTTTTGTTTTCTAAGGAGGTGGGTTTGTCTTTTGAGCCTTGCCTAAAAAAGGCACTATGGGGGTGGCAAGAGCTTTAGCCAATATCCGGAAGCCCAGTGGTGACAGGTGTAAGCCATCCCTTGCGAAGCAGCGTGGCTTGTCCAACATGTCATCCCAGGCAGACAGACATTGGATCCCCTTAGAATGACACCAGTACTTGAGCCAATTGTTAAAGCTGATCATCTTGTATTTGTACTACTGTACTACTGTACTACTGTACTGCGGTTTTCCCAGCAGAAGAATGGATGCTTGCTGTGTAAGGGAAGCGGTGAGGCGTATGTCAGAGTAGCTATGAACCATAGGTATACATATAAATGAGCCAGAACAACAATAGTGTAGTGGTTAGAGCATCCGCCTAACGTAAAGGCATTCCTGGTTCAAGTACGACTATAGCACATATTAATTGTGTAATGAATGCCTCTGTGCTGTAAAGCCAACATTTATACATGTAAAGATGACTGCGTTCACATGGGTCCGTTAACCAGATTCCATCAATCAAAGTGGTACTTTCATAAGGAATAAAGCACATGTAATCCCAAAGAAGTGCCAGTAAACATATGTAATTCAGAATAAGTAGATGCAAGTGCGCCTGCGTGGGTGTACGCAGCTTTTAGCATAGCAAATGTATGTTGTCTTGTACAGCTGTAACTTTTATATAGATATATATATATATAGATAGATAGATGTGTGTATAGATAAATATCCACAGACATAACAGAAATATGCAATTATATATATATATATATATATATATATATATATATATATATATATATATATATATATATATATATATATATATATATATATATATATATATATATATATATATATATATATATATATATATATATATATATATACATACATATATATATATATATTTATACATATATACACACACATATATATATATATATATATCTATATATATACATATATATATATATAGATATAGATATATAGATATGTAAGGAATGCCGAAAGACGAAAGCAAACATAAGGGTTGTGAAGGGAATCCAGAGCAAGTAAGGAATTATAAAGTGCTCGCAGTGTATGTCAGATAAAGCTGCACAAGTGTGAGTAGAGCACCGCTATTCACACCAGAGGCAGGGTTATACCAGTGGCCATAACATCGTTGAAGTGCTATGTCAACATTGTAAACAGACGGAATGTAGTACATGTTGCGACCGCCTACACTTGTAACCCGCAAATCGTTTGTAATCCATAACACCAGGAAAGGCACGTATGTGCAAATATGAATCGATGGTGAGCCTGTGAGTACATGAGGCGGTACAAAATGTGTGTAGGACCCCAACGCTCTGGAGAGAGCAATGTGTAAAGGTGTGTCATTGCTGTGATAACAGGTGTATAATGGCTGGTATGCGTGGAAACTCAACACGGGTGTGCTGGAGAAACTATTAATATGCGATTATGGACACAGGAGTGCTAGGGTATGTTGCGCTGGTTGCAATGGAGTAGCCTGTGGAGGTCAGCTAGTATGTAGGTGCGATTCCCAGATAGAGCGCTGTCTGCGTGGAGACATGCGTGATTGGGCGTATCATTGTCGGACGTTGTGTGTCAGGGCTGGCAGCCCGGCACATAAAACTTAAACGCCACCCATGAGCGGAACGGAGTTCTGCTGTGACAACCCCAAACCGTGAAAAGCAGAAAGACACAACCACATGCAGACATCAGTATGCTGACGTACAATCTCAGTAACACAAACACTCATTCTATTAACATTAATAATATGAATGTGCACAGAAACAAACACAGTAGCAGGAATAACAGGCTGCGCATACGAGTAATAGGTCGAATGACACTATCACATCACACTTATCAGCAGCACCCCAGACATGAAAAACGTGCGACATCTATCCGCTGTATAACGTGCAGTATACTGATCACAAGTTCGCCGAAGTGTGGGTGTCATAATGACTAAGGCAATAGTATGCTGTTGAAGCAGAGATAAAACCCAATACGCATGTGTAAGTGTCTATGTCTGGGAAATGTATAGGTTAACGGACACACAGATGTATATATAGATAAAAACATATATATATATATATATATATATATATATATCTATAGATATATATATATCTATATAGATATATATATCTATATATATATATATATATATATATATATATATATATATATATATATATATATTTATATACAGATACATATACAGATATATATATTTATATACACATATACAGATATATATATATATATATATATATATATATATATAAATATACACACACACACACACACACACACACACACACAAAGATATACTACAGATATATATAGATAGATATATATACACAAACAACAGGTATTGATATATACATATGCACAAAACAAATATGTCATTGTAGATTTACACATGTACATAACTAGGATACTTTACAGCAATCAGGGGTAACATATATACAGCCCGGGCATATTTGACTGGGAGGTCCAATAAATAAACGTTGTACCCCCCACACCGCCCAGCTAGGCCGGTCAGACATACAGACAGGCAATAAAGATTACTACACTGCTGCTGTCCAAAACATCGGCAGAAAAGTAGCAGTGGGAGAGATCTGCAAGGTCTACACTTTAAACATGGATAATGGTGTCCCTTACGGGACCCCAAAAAGTCAGTGTATGTGTCAACCTGGTGTCATCGATGCGAGCAGGATGTAGGTGTACATGGAACAGTAGGTTGTGCAAGTGTGATAATACATGGGTTGACAAAACGTACGACATGAGTCCTGAGACGGGGAGAGTGGGCAATGTGTAGGGGTGTGCTCATACCCCAGCTGTGCTCACAGTAAGTATATGTCATGAGTGCTGTAGAGGGGTGCCAGGTAGGTGGACCATGGGTATGTAATAATGGGCTTAAGTGTGCAGGTGCTGGTTGGCAGAGATGTAGTAGGCCCGCCCAGTAGAAGTCATTAATATTCCTATGTGGGCATAGCAGACACCTATATGTCCCAAACCTGAAGAGCGTATCTACCGGATATACTGTAAACCATCAGGGGAATACATAGAGACCAATTCAGTGCCGTGTACCCGATTAGCATGGACGTCCATAGTTATGAATCAGAATGTAACAAAGTCCAAATAAACACTGCCAGAACTAGTGATATTAGGGGGACAGGTGGCAGAATACAGGTTATGACAGATGACATGTACGAGTCATAAACGGCATGTACCTTGACAAACGTGAATGAATACATATGCTCTGTGACTGTGAATGTATCTGGTTAATAGAACCAATCATCTAAAAGTGTCCCACAGGGTGTTATGCAGTGTTCCTGATACACTGTTCATTCTCTCCCATTGGTATGTGAGGTCTTCTAGTGACGGAAAGTGCATAATTTGATGACCACCTCAGGTAGATGATAGCATAATAGATGGCTCCACACCCGTACGCCTGTGAGTGACACACCCGTCTGGGCAGTTGTGTCCTGCAAAATGTATGTTATGGCACATGGCCTGTGAGTTCGGGAAAGGAGGCCATATATTGTGTGTAGTGGTGTCAGAAATTAAATTGTTGTATCAGAAACAGCTACATGTAATAGGAAACAGTATTAGCAATTATAATGCTACAAGAGTAACCTTAACATATGCAAACCGTGGAAGTAGTTATTTCACAACTGGCTGTGGGTATGTGTTGCCTTGACACATGTGATGGCTCTACATATAGGATCTATAGGGCCGCCACCAGTCTGAATGGCCAAAGTGGGACCTGCTCTGTAGAAATGTCAGACGTACCAGGGCAGAACATACCTACAGCCATGCATAGTACAGCAATATACATCTTCATATAGGATCTATAGGGCCGCCACCAGTCTGAATGGCCAAAGTGGGACCTGCTCTGTAGACATGTCAGACGTATCAGGGCAGAACATACCTACAGCCATGCATAGTACAGCAATATACATCTACATATAGGATCTATAGGGCTGCCACCAGTCTGAATGGCCAAAGTGGGACCTGCTCTGTAGAAATGTCAGATGTACCAGGGCAGAACATACCTACAGCCATGCATAGTACAGCAATATACATATCTGCACAAATCAAAGCATAGTCTAGCAGCTGTAAAGTTGCTTATACTACTACATATAACATATCGACGTGTCAGGTATACAAGACCTGTAACAAGCAACCACTACAGACACGTAGAATATGAGAATGTCCCCTAATCAGGACAGTTGCAATGGCTAGAGTATCGTCACGTGACATATGCCTAATGAGGGACTGTCTCATGCAAAGTGGGAAAGGTGTCATTCCTACAGTCTCCCGTTGTGCAATCTGAAAGGTGGAAAATGTACAGTAGGTATGCGGCAGCATGACTCGCCGGACAGCTGCGTTAACAAAATCATATTCACATGTCAACATTGCAGAGTATCGGTTCCCATGTATCAGGCAGATGGGAGCAGATCGTATGAGAAACACACATATAATATGATTACGTCACTGGACAGGCCGCCGAGTTCGTACAGCCGAATGCCTGTCGTTGCCAAATGGTTAGACATACCTGATACTGTAGTCATGTAGTCCGATGTAATACACATCACAAGGGATCGCACTCACCCAGCGTGAGTGACAAATGTAAGCAGAAATGCTGGTGAGCGAGCGGCTGTAAGCGTGTTTGTCTACCAGTATGCCAGTAGTGCACTGTCAAAGAAATGTGGAGTCTAAACGGGTAAAAGGTGCTGTAACCAGAGTTCAGCAGTGCTTAACACTGTGCAAACCCACGCACAACAGCTTCCATCTGCTGGAATGTGCCTTACCCAGTCCGTATCCAAAGGTGTCGGTCTGTCCGCAAACAAAGAACTGCCCTATTCATGTGTTGGTAGCAGTACCCTGCGCACAGCACATAGCTCATGTGAATTAACAATAGACCATGGCTTATGTATAGACAATAGACCACACACACACCATGCAGTGCAGTCATCCAACAGTATAGCAATGTACTGGCAGATATGTCCGGACCACTGGTGTATACATGCCTGGCCGTCCTGTGTGTCAGTGTGTGAGCATGCCCAGTATGACTGTTACGCATGTTGTTGACCGACATTACCGTCATACCGTCATGTGTGTGAGCATGCCAAGTATGGACAACTGTATTGCATGTGTCACATGTCTAGATAGTCAGAACTGTGTTGCCGACCCCTCTCTTCTACACAGACAGGTGTCATGCTGTGTCTGCAGGGTAGCTAATGGTCATGTGGCATTGACAGTTGCTACATGTCTGTATAGCGTGGGGGGACATCCAACCGCATCCACAGTCCTACACAGCACCATGGGTGGCGCACATGATTCTCACATGTGTAGGTTGGACGGGGGGCACAGCTGACAGTTGTAAACATCTGCCGCTACTGTACTGGTATATCAGGTACTCCATGTCAGTGTGTGGACCTACCTGAATTGCCGGTTGGAGGGATACCAGTGTACATCAGATCCCATCGTGAAATACCAGCACAGTGGTGTTGGACATCCTAGCTTTCACAACCTACATCAAACCGCATGGCCTGCTGTAGTCTGTGTGTGTCTTTGGGGGTTAGGGTCATTCACTGGGCATATCCATAGGCCATTGTATATCATTTGTCTGTAGTGGTCCACACCTGTCCAGCTGCATGGAACGTGTGCGGGCTGTATGGACACACATGATGTTCATCCCATAATCTGCAGTGGGTTAGGACACCCTGTGTACTACTGGCTACCATTGTGACCCCCATATGTACTACAGATGTCATGGTGCCACTATGGATGTGTACTGTCTGCTGCCCTAACAGTCAGCCACCAAAGTCTCTTGTATGCTCACATACATACCATAGCAATGGGTAAATGCACATTCTAATACAACTGCCAATTTTTAGGTCGATAGATGTACCCTGGGGTGTTCTGGACCTGAGGACAGTGCTGGAGGGCTGCCTATGTCGGATGCACACAGTGCACCTCCTATACATGGCTGAGCACAGGAAGTGTCATGTTTGGCATCCATTGTACTGTGTGTGGGTCAGAGAGGGGACATCCGTGGGTACCTACTGTGTCAGTGCATATGCCTTGTGTTGCCTCTTCGCCAAGGGCAGGTCATACTGTGCATGGCCTTTTGCCGACTGTGCCCTGCTCAGGTAGTACCTTCGCCAAGTCACACTGTGCCTGTACAGGCCTTGGCAGTGGTGTTGGGCCGTGTGGCCCTGCCCCATGCTGTTCCTGCAGCAACCGTTACTGCAGGATCAGAATGTGTAGCATAGCAAATACCATAACAAATTGTGTGCATGTAGCTAGTGAATACCGCAGGGCTCCACCGGATGTGTCCGGATACCAGAACCGTGAACTGAGCATCCCAAACCCATGCTCAATTACATGTCATGCCTGTGCATCCGCCTCATTATGGTGTGAGTGTTCAGGTGTGTGTGCATTGTTGCTGGGTGTCATCAGCCACGACACCAGTGGTAACCCAGCATCCCCCACTAGGACACTGTAGGGGATGTCCATATTGGCAAAGGTGTGGTACAGCTGTGTTAGAAGCCATATATCGGAATCATCATAGCTTCCAGGGCAGACAGCACACACATTCAATGTAAGGCCCTGGCCATTGCATATGGCCTAGCTGTTGGAGGGTATGCCCCTGCAGTGACTGTAGGCCCTACCCCGCTCACCGGGTTGTGCTATGATGTGTATGTGTGTGCAGGATATAGCACCCAGTACCCCAGGGTAGTCATCCATGTGGTTGAAGAGATACATATTGCTGTTCTACTAATCACGTGTGTTGAGGACATGTACGTGCTCACTAGCATGTGTTGACATGGCGTCTGTGAACTGGCGCAGTACTCTGGATGCAGATGCCTGTGAGATCCCCATGACATCCACAGTTGTGCTGTGTGAGGTACCTGTGGCTAGTATACCCAGTCCAACACATACCGAGGTATCCACTGTGATGTGTTTCCCACGGCCTGTTTGATGTGTCAGGTGTGGCAGGCACAGGTCAATAAGCCACTGTAGGAGGTCTCTGTCCACCCCACAGTGCTCCACCATCCCCAGCTCATGTAGCCCCTGGTAAGACACCCTGGGTCTATAAAGTCTTATGTCACCCCAGTAAGGGATGTTCGGCAGCATACACATCCTCACTGCCCTCAGCCTCCTGCACATGATGGTCTATGTTGCCTGCTGCAGCCCTACTCATTTGGTTGGATTGTGTCATGAAATGTCCCCACAGGTATACACTGGTGGTGTAGAGTGCGGAAGAAACCTGTGGGTATGATGCTTGCTCACATTACCGTACTGTTCAGGTGTGGGATGGCCATGTCATCTGTTGCTTGTGCTGATCATCACCTGTTTGTGCAGCCTGTACACCCTGACAACAACCCCACCACTGCTGTTGTCCCTCCCAATGTCACCAGGCAGGTATAGACACACCCCTAGCTTAGGCGTGCTAAGGCAGGGGCACTCCTGAGGCACAGTTCTGCAATGTACGTACAGTATGCCTGACCCCCCTCCCATGCTGTCAACTATATTTGAGCCCTGCACCCAGCTAACTACACACATACACTCCAGGTATCTGCATCACATGCTGGGGATAAATGGGATACACTACTGTCAACCTCATCTGCATAGTATAGTCTTCTAATGAATAGTTAAATGACCCATACCGAACCTCCAAATTAATAATCACTGCTTAGTGTCGCTCAGATCCGTACACAACTGGTAACAGGTGTCTTACTATCACCATATTCGATGTCCCATGGTCTTCCCAGCAACAAAATAACCAGTGTCTACACGACTATAACCCGGGACCCTGCACACAACAGACGATGTGCATTATTATGCCATGGCAGATATACATACCTCCCAGGTAATCACGTACAGATCATCCGGCACATACATTCAATAGTGCTGATGTCCCCAGACATATATGTTTATATCTATGTCTATCTCTCCATATCCACATATATCATATATATTATTTGTATACATATATACACATACACACATATACATGTACACACATATGTAGATATTGCATTTATATTACAACAGCGGTCCACATGAGACCAAGGCAATAGACAGGCATGAAAAGGAAACTACATGTGCCACCTGCATCGTGTAGTGTTGTTACTATCAAGGCATGTGTGTTCTGTTGTGTCACATGGGTCAGACTGTATTAAGGGTAAGTGTAGGGCTGCTGAAATTTGCTCACCAGACCTGTTGGCAAATGTATGTTTTGACAACCCAGTGTCTTGGCAGAATATGCGGGCTGCGGACACTATATAGGTCAGCAACAAAACACACTGAACACATCCCGCAGCTAGCCACCCACAGATATCACATAGGGTATAACTGCCAAATGCACACACCTACCATGCCGTGGAATCAAGCACCTACCTGTCTAGTCTACCACACTACAGCATTACGCAGTAACAGAACGCGCTACTGAGTTTCGGAATCACTGCACTCCCAGAGGCATACTTCTAGGTGGATGACATCATCTGCAAAGGCAAAGACGCCGATAGGGAATGTATGGAGAGGCAGCCATCTAAAAGCATTACTCTTTTCCCAGGCAGCTGGAAACACACATACACACACTTAGCAGGGCCTGGAGTTGAACATACACCTAACTACTTTATCACACTACAGCATTACGCAGTTACAGAACATTGCCAACATCCTAGCTGACAGGTTCAGTGCAAACTTCTCCCCCCTCTCCCCACCAAAAGGACAAATATCTATCCCAACAGAGTGCTGCCCCCCTGACATCTTAGATGCTCAGGTAAGAGCTGCCCTCTCCAAAGCAAAAAACACAGCATCAATGGGACCAGATGGTGTCCCAGGCTGTGTCCTACATGAACTCCAAGAAGAGCTAAACCCAAACATAAAACTACTGTTCAATCTTAGCCTTACTACAGGATATGTACCGAAAGAGTGGCGTACAGCAACAGTGGTCCCTCTCCACAAAGGTGGTGCCTCAACGGATCCTGGAAACTATCGCCCCATAAGCCTGACTAGGTTGGTCTGCAAAGCTATGGAAAGGATCATCATGGACCTCATAAATAAAGATATTGGGGACCTACAGACACTGGATCCTACCCAGTTTGGCTTTGTTAAGGGCAGATCCTGCCTCTTAAACCTGGTCGGTTTCTTTGAAACAGTCACCAAGGCCAATGACGAGGGGAAGGTGGTCCACACAGCCTACCTGGACCTCGCAAAAGCCTTCGATACAATACCCGACTCGGGCATTATAGATAAGCTCACCAGCTTAAATATAAACCCCTATGTCACTAGATGGGTTGCAAACTGGCTCAAGGACAGAACCCACATGGTTAGAATTGCTGGAGCCATGTCAGACTCCAAACCAGTTACAAGTGGCGCCCACAAGGCTCAGTCCTGGGACCTCTCTTGTTCGGTATATATTTCTCGGCGGTACAGGCCAACATGGAAGGATCAGCTGACCAAGTTTGCAGATGACTGCAAACTGGGCCATAATCAACTCTCCAGCCGACACAAGCATCCTCCAAAAGGGCCTCATAGAAACAGACAACTGGTGCCAGAGCCATGGCCTCAAGCTAAATGCCAAAAGTGTATAGTCATCCCTTTGGCAAAACAGTGCTCCACAAATTACCACATAGGTGGTAATCCATTAAGTACAGAAGAAGTCATTAGGGACCTGGGGACCCAAGTTGATAGCAATCTCTCATTTGACAACCACGTGGCCAAAGTGGTTAGAAAACATTTTATATAGCCCACCTAATCATGAAGGGATTCACATCTAGATCAGGGAGGTCATCGACTCTTTACTCATTCCTCATCAGGCCCATAATTGAGTACAATGCCCCTTTTGGGATGTACCTTACCAGACACCTGCAGCAACTGGAAAGACCCCAAAAGTACCTCACCAAGAGGATCAAAGGGCTCAAACAGATGCCATATGCTGCCCGGTTAAAGAAACTCCAGCTCTACTCAGTGGCATACCGCCTGCTCAGAGGCGATCTGTGCCTGACATATAAATCTATGTCCAACCCGGAATTAATGGACATGCTGCACCTCAGAAAATCCAAATCCCATCGAGCTACGCGCTCGAGAGACTTGAACCTCAGCACTGAAATAAATAGGACATGCTGGAGGGACAGATTCATAACCCAGAGGCTCCCTTCACTCTGGAATAAAATCCCAGTCCAGGTTAGGCAGAGTCCTACATTGACTCTCTTCAAGAGGAATCTTGATGAGTGGATGGGAGATCATAGGTTTACCCCGGCTATCACTTCTGTGTCACTGTTAGACAGAGGCACAGTATACTAACCTCAAAAAAAGGCATAGCAAAATTAATTTAAAATGGGTGGCGAAAGCCAAACACACTCTGGCTAGGCTTATAAATGCCCTAGGGCAGATAGCCTAGTATGAACCTATGTACCTATGAACCTATGCTACTGAGATTGTTGGAACACAGCACTCCCAGAGGCATACTTCTAGGTGGATGACATCATCAGCAAAGGCAAAGATGCCGATAGGGAATGTATGGAAAGGGAGCCATCTAAAAGCATTAATCTGTCCCCAGGCAGCTGGAAACACACACACACTTGGCAGGGCCGGGAGTTGAACATACACCTAACTACCTTATCACACTACAGCATTACACAGTTACAGAATGCGCTACCGAGATTACTGGAACACAGCACTCCCAGAGGCATACTTCTAGGTGGATGACATCATCAGCAAAGGCAAAGACGCCGATAGGGAATGTATGGAGAGGGAGCCATCTAAAAGCATGACTCTGTTCCCAGGTAGCTGGAAACACACACACACACACACACACACACACACACACACACACACACACACACACACACACACACACACACACACACACACACACACACACACACATACACACACACACTTGTCAGGGCCGGGAGTCAAACATACACCTAACTACCTTATCACACTACAGCATTATACAGTTACAGAATGCACTGCCGAGATTACTGGAACACAGCACTCCCAGAGGCATACTTCTAGGTGGATGATATCATCAGCAAATGCAAAGACACCGATAGGGAATGTATGGAGAGGGAGCCATCTAAAAGCATTACTCTGTCCCCAAGCATCTGGAAACACACACACACTTGGCAGGGCTGGGAGTCAAACATACACCTAACTACCTTATCACACTACAGCATTACGCAATTACAGAATGCGCTACCGAGATTACTGGAACACAGCACTCCCAGAGGCATACTTCTAGGTGGATGACATCATCAGCAAAGGCAAAGACGCCGATAGGGAATGTATGGAGAGGGAGCCATCTAAAAGCATTACTCTGTCCCCAGGTAGCTGGAAACACACATACACACACACACTTGGCAAAGCCGGGAATCAAACATATACCTAACTACCTTATCACACTACAAGTGTACTCCCAAGGTAGATGTAGACAAACACACAGCAGTGGTGTGAGCAGGACAATTGCCTATCTATGGAGCACTATTACAACACTACATGGATACGAGGCGCACCACAGACAGTACATCCTTCAAGACAGTCCCAGTGTGTTCAATGTAGGAATCCATCCTGACGTGGGGTATGGACATCTGTTGCCTGGATGACCACTATCGCTATACAGGTTTCAATGGTCATGCCCATACACAGAGGCACATAACCGACACAAGGTGTCACTGGGCATGCTCACACACTTAGTAGCACACGTCCATTTGGAATGTACTGTGTGTCCATCTACACAATGGCGTACTGGGCACACTCACACACTTAGTAGTAGCGAAGGGCTGTCTTGTATGCACATGGATTCTAAACATGGAAGGGCACAGTTTGAAATGTACTGTGTGTGTCCATCTACACAACGGTGTACTGGGCATGCTCACACACTTAGTAGTAGCGAAGGGCTGTCTTGTATGCACACAGATTCTAAACACGGAAGGGCACAGTTTGGAATGTACTGTGTGTCCATCTACACAATGGCGTACTGGGCATGCTCACACACTTAGTAGTAGCTAAGGGCTGTCTTGTATGCACATGGATTCTAAACATGGAAGGGCACCATTTGGAATGTACTGTGTGTCCATCTACACAATGGCATACTGGGCATGCTCACACACTTAGTAGTAGTGAAGGGCTGTCTTGTATGCACACGGATTCTAAACACGGAAGGGCACAGTGTGTTGATAGTGAACATTGTTAGCACGAATGCTGCACTACACACATCTGACACCAGTCGTCAGTGCTAGCTGTGTAGCGTTCGTGATCACAGCTGACAATCCAGATCCAACAATGGGGAATACGGACATCTCTGCAGTGAGGAGCACCTGGCATATGGCACAATAGCACTACCAACGTATACCTCAGATACAGACATGTGGGCCATAAGACCGTGACGGACTGCTCCAGATGTTACTGTCCCCACGTACATGAAGACCACTCACATGTACTGACCAGTACACACTCAAGAGCCATCACACATGTCTCAGGTGCAGACCACAGTAGTACATGCCACATTCTACTATGTAGCCTTCGGACATCACCATGTACTTGGACCAGCAACACACATCCATACATTACCACACCACCATGTTACTCATGACCAGTGGACTGTACATGGGTCTACAGCAACTGTGCAGACTACACTTGTATTGACAGGGCTCCATCATGTGATATGCAATGCAATAATACCACAGTTCATTACCAGGTCGGCTCTACACATAACAGGGGCCCTGGGTCTTACACAGCTTTAACAGATGACTGTCGCAGTACACCAGAAAACACTCATGTTTGGATATGACATACATGTAATTGCAGTGGATATGTACATGGCCCACACACACACAATGCATATGTACATAGCAAAGCTTTTGCTGTCCTCTGTGCAGGCAAGTGACTACAGCAATCACACACATGCACATGGAAGGTAGATCCATGGCTGTTGAATGCTAACAGTACATAAGGTAGCAATGTTGACTGAGGTAAAATTCCCTCTGTAACAGTTACCCATGACAACCAACATATCATACAACAGTCCATGTGTCATGTATGTCATCACACATGTCCACCAATTGCAATGCATACAAACATGGGTACATGACAGGAATGTAGGAGCAACACACATGTACATGTAGTGGTGTGCATGCAGCTACCGTGCATGTGCAGTAGCTGATGTATGTAGTTCATCTGTGTCTAACTACAATATGGAGTTGCAATGCAGCCCCATCATTGACACCTGTATATGGTGAAATACTGACAATACAGGAGGATGTACATCAGATATGGATAGATGTGTGTACATAAAGTGGGGGTCCACCTTTGCAGATGGATGTTTGCTGAGGACAGCTCACAGGTGTGTCACAAGCCGTCCTACCATTACATGTGCAAACAGTACGCTATGTTACTGTTACCTGAAGATGAAGACATACAACCTACACAGCGGTCAGGGTGTTACTGACTGAACATCACTTGACACCTGTAACACTTACGTCCTCCCATGTGCATATAGCAGCACAATTGCCAAATGTAGCATTGGTACACATAATGCAGCCAATACAGCTGCATGTTTGTCAGACGTATCATCATATAGCAGGTGTATGATTAACAGTACTGCCATGTGTCTTTGCTTGTGTGACCATATATGCCACGTATGGTGGGGAATACATCCCAATTGTTGCACACCCCTGTACACTGTTGTAGAGATCTGTACATACTGCAGTGTAGAAAGCAAGACGTAGGCAGGGGTGGTGTGTGTATCACACACATGTCAGCTATCTGTATGTGAATGACATTTGTGGACTCCACAGTGTGTGTGTGTGTGTGTGTGTGTGTGTGTGTGTGTGTGTGTGTGTGTGTGTGTGTGTGTGTGTGTGTGTGTATGTATGGCTGTCTGGTGCATGGAGTGAGGGTGTATGCTACCATACAGAACAGACAGGATCCCTAACCCCTCATGGTGATGCAGCCTACTATCCTGTTGATGCCATCGGTCTCAGCATTACTGGCTACTTGTACATGTTCATTCTCTGTGTCACGTCATGTGGGTGCACAGTACTGTGAAGGTGATTTCTACATAGGCAGGGGTCCTCACCTCAACACTATCAAGTGTGTCTTATAGTGTTGTTGACCCTGTGAGTGTGGTCATGTTACTGTGTGTTTCTGTGTTTGTCTGTGCGTGTTCTCATCCTGTAATGTGATAGTGTATTACTGCTACACAGTGAGGCCTCATGCTATCAACTGGCCTCTAACATTGACATCAGCCAGACCGCTGTGTAAACCCCCAGCACCATGTCACCATACCTGTGATGTGACCCGGTATGGATGTCATGTTTGTAGCCACTGTAGCCTATTGAACAGCTCACATGCTTCTGGATCAGTAGATGTGTGGACATCTGTGGAATGGTAACCTTTCTAACAATGACGTTGAGACTACGTATAGCATGCTGGTATTGCCATACATGCCTGTGAGTACTCCACATATACACATGGAAAACTGCAAACACTGCTACTTATTGGCACATGCAAGTAGACCTTAAGGAGGGAAGCAGGGCATCATTACCAACATGCTGTTACTGTTGTTACCAAGACACAGACTGTGAACATACAACAATGCACTCTAGCTACAAACACTGTAACATAATGGCACATGCAATTAGATCTTAAGTTTCTGCTGTATGCGTGTGTATGTGCACACAGTTCTGCCACATGTCCAGCCTACACAGGGGTATTATTGACAGCTCCAGATTGTACAGATCAGGATGTACAGCTCACTGTATCTGGCCACGGCCACGTGACCTGTGCCTGCCAGGGGTTGCACGGGCACTACCAGGCAGAGGTACAGATTGGCTACTGTCCAATGACACATGTCCACTGGAACTGTGTCCCCGCTGGGAACGTCCAGGGCCACGTCCACATGGCCTGCTGTGTCCTGGTGTGGACAGCGCAGCTTCAGCTTCACTGCTACTGCTACCGGCACTGTGGGAGCGGGCATGTGAGGTGGCTCATTCACGTTGACCTGCACCAGGTGGTGTAGCTGGCCTACGTCCACGTGGCCTACGCCTCACTCCTACCAGATGTTCCTGCACAGACAGCTCACCCTCGTGGATTGCCATACCATGGTCAAGGATTACAACCATGTCACCCAATCACCTTTCCAGAACATCAGCAATCTGCTGTTGAGCATTTGCCAATGCCTGGATGTTGTTTAAAGAATGGATAGCAGCCCTCTGAAGCCTCTGTCCTTCTGTGTTCTGCCATTCAGCACGTGCCTGTGCTGCCATTACAGTCTGGAACATACGTCTGGTGACACCAGCTGCTGTGCTCTGTCCTGCAGGTGCATGTCTGCCAGAGGTCCTCCTACAAGCAGCACTGGCCACATGCCTGTGTGGCACATCTGCAGTCATTACACTGACACCATGGTGTGGAGACACACCTTCTGTAGCCACCACACATTCCTGTTCCGAGCTAACACACGCTGACTGTCCTTCCTCTATGGCCACTGGTGATGGGGTATGTGTTGGCATGAGTACTGTGTGCCAGGAAGAGGGGGACATAGCTGGGATGGCAACCATTGGCACAGATTCAGCCCCTGACAACCCTGCCTGTACATCATGCATATGTTCATCACTGCTAGTATCTGTGGGGGCACTAACATCAGATGGACCGCACCTACATCAACTGTGAATGCAAAGAAAGACTCTACATTACACACAGACACACAGACACACACATGCACAGACACACACACACACACACACACACACACACACACACACACACACACACACACACACACACACACACACACACTCACCATGCATGTGATTTGACAGACAGCATGCATGTGATACAGCAGACGGCATGCAGCTCAGACATTGATAGTGGTAGTTAGCATACCTCCCTGTGTTGCACACAACAGCAAGCAGGTGTCATATCAGAAGCCATGCAGTTCACACAATCATGGTAATAAACATGCATCCCTGTGATACACCATGTGGACCAGCACAGGTTAACAGTACACATGGCTGATGTGACCTTGACAGTGACATGTAGTATGACATGTAATCTGTGGACATGTGCATTGACATGCATACATGTCTGACACAATGGTGTCCTGACACATGTACAGTGGTGTAATGGGTATCACATTGCAGTGTTGTCTGCATGCCCTACAGATAGAAAGCACTTTTAGCAGATGTGCATGAGCATTGATGGGTAGTATGAGGTGTCTACATTGCTATACAGTGTGAAGTACAGACACTGTGCCATTGCATGGCATCATGAGGCACCTATATTGCTATACAGTGTGTAATACACACACAGTGCATAGCCATGACTGCATGCAAACAAATGACATAACTACTGTGGATTGTGACCCACATCGCTGAGGTGTATACACACTAAACCATGCTGTGTCATGTGACAGGTCACTGGAAGACCTATGGATGACACCCCTGCACAACTGCTAACATGTCTTAACTGCCTGGCAACTGTGTCCACACATGACAGACTTGTCAATACACCATGTCCCACATGACAGTTATGAACCACACACACGAGGTGCACGGCTGACAGTGATGTCCAACAGAAGCAAGGGAAATGTACGGTATCTGTGGCCTGATGTGGTGTCTATGTCTGTGGAAGCTGTACAGGTGACTACTGTCATGCTATGACACAGTCATGATGTTCAACACATCGTACATGGTAGAATTAAGTGACACCACCACAAGCTGTGCACAAGCTTTTAGGATGTCCAGTGTTCCACATCAACTATATAACCATTCAACAAAGGCTATAGTTGGACCATGTGTGGACAATGTGCAACAGGGTGTATACACATCACATCTACTGTGTGGCTACATGTCTCTGGCCATCCTCCATGGCCATGTGTGAATATGTGTTGGCCAAATGTTTGTGATGGCCGTCTCACATGTCTGTGTTGTCCCATATGACATACACCCATAGATGTCAGATACGTCACTGTCCACAGGGTTATGCAGACAAAGGGTTGTATGTTTGGTATGTGGGGTATGTATTATGGGAAAGTGAGACAATATTGCAGCCGGAACACTACATGTCTGGGACTTGTCAAATGGCACATCACAATGTGTGCACCCATTGCAGGGGCATATTACACAATGGTGAATCCTGTGGGCTGCCCACATCCCAGCTCACTGTGTGGTACTGTTTGCATACCACACATGTGTTGTTCCAATGTATAGTACATATGCCTACATTGAACAACACCTCCACCGTTGTATGCACAGCTGTCCACCCATCTAGCAATGACAGATACTGTAGTTTCATGTCGGTGTTTCATTTAGTCTGAATATATTGCACATGGGTAGCCAGTGTGCTTGATGACAGATGCGACCTGTATATCGTGACTGGACCATACATTATGTGTACATGTGTTAACTGGCCACATGGCGAATAGATATATGCATTAACATGCCTGATACTGATAACTGTCTCACCTGCAATGGACTGATGTCTGTACGGCATGCCAGAGGTACCTGTATAGGGGTGACACAACGGTTTGAACATTATCCATGACTGTATGACAGCTGCAGGGTGCACTGTGCATGTTAACACATTCACCTGTACAATAGCATATAGTATGCACATGTGTGCATACACAAGGTACCAAACGAGAGTATGCAGCATGTGTGTAAACATACCTTGGATATGATGTTTCATTACATATTGTACAGTGACACATGCAACTAAATGGGATATGATAGTCATATGTGCATTAGTGACTTACCAGGCAACTCCAGGCTCAGTGGTTGGGAGACACCCACCTCCACGATGGCAGCTACTGTTTGTAGATGCTGTTCTGAGGGTGTCCCCAGGCTGGTCAGTAGCTCCTCGGTGCATGTGCGTGGGGGCTGGGTTGGTGGCCCACCACCTGTTCCACCTTGTTCCCTGGCGATTGCATTGGCACGCTGTTTTGCATGTCGTATCAGGTCCGTGCAGTGTCTGCGCACTTGCTGGTAGGTGTGGTAATGGCCACCCACATCATTAACACTCCTGCGTAGTTCCTGCCACAGGTCATCATGCTGCTGGGCATGCTGTGGCACATGGCTGAACAACACCTCATAGTTATCATGGAGGTACGGGATGAGGGCATCATCCTCCTGGTGGCTATATGCTGGCAGGCATGAACGAGGCATTATCTGGAAGACATAATGATGGAGACAGGTCACAGTATCACAGAGATGTACAGAGATACAGCTGCACATACATTTGTATTAAATCTAGTACATATGAACAGTTATCTTTGCAAATCGTCATGACACTGACATGACTGACATGTTTGTGTCACACACATGTAACGCCCGTTGTGCATTGGATATCATCACCATATATGTGTGTCACCTCATTACATATCTCATACTTGATGTGAATGCTGTCTGTTTGCCTGTACTGGTGTTCTTACCTATCAGCAGATGCCTGGATGTGTCCACAGTAATGCTGTTGACTTTGATGCTGTATATGTCACATATCAACACATACATTGCCTTAACGGACATGAACAGTGAAAATGCACACATGCGCACGGAAACCATTACATGAATGTGTTTTGCCATATACATCTACACGGCACTGTACAGCAGTTCAGCATCCTGCCATGTATCGCCTGTGTTGCACATGTGATACACATGGGACAATGGCTAGCCGGACATTATCCGCAGGGATGGATATCAACCATGGCATGTACGGGCAAGGTTTTCTAGCTGTATCCAACAGCCATTTTGCCACTGCCAGGTGCATCAGTGCCACATTACTGATCCAGACAGTTAATGATACATCTGCCATGCGGTCATCACAACACGTTTGACAGAGATGACATGTGCAGCTTTGATGGACAGGGTTGCATGGTATGGCAGGAGTATGTAACATGTATGGCACACGGATCTGTCCAGCATGCGGTGATCATTGTAGTAGGATGGTAGCTGTCCATGATGTATGTCTTTCAGATCAGGATATGTACGTGTAGCATGTCCAACATCACAGTGTAGCACATGTCTTTAAGCAAGGTAGCCAGCATGCTGCATAGTGGAGGTGAGGATTGTGAAGGCTGGTATTGCCCATCCACGCATGACCGATACCCCTGAAAGGTGATATGTGATCCGATATTAGTCACCTGAGTGTTGAGTATGCCTATCCCATGATCTCCATGCTCATGGATGGCTCCCTGTCATGACATGGGTGCCTTGTATGACTACCTCGTAGGCCTGGAGATGTCACCAGCTCAGGGAGGTGAACTGCACAGCACCATCCCTTACACACAGTGTCCATAATGTTGACCGCTGCCTAGGTGGTAGTTAATGGGTACAGGGTTATTCACCTAGTGGTGACAATGCTATTATCGGCTGTTAGATTGTGCACATATGTCACGCACCTCACCCACAAAGCCCATTCTGTATGTTGACCACAACACTGAGACAGCTATTGCTCCTAGGTCATGGCCATTCACATCCTTACATACGCAGATGCCTCCCATTTGTCTGTGTGGTATGGGCTACAATGAGGGGGGAGTACAAAACATTAACCCTGTTTTACTGTAGCTGACACTGGTGTGATATGCACATGTCACTCAGACACCTTTTGTAGTGTTGCTTCTGTCAACAGGCCACTGGTAGACCACTCCTGTGACATACGAAGGTACATCTAGTATACTCAGTGTAGCTGGAACACATTATGGGTGATGTCCTATGACCTGCCACAGGTATGCTATGCAGTGTGAAATCATCCGTACTGTCATCTACATCTCTACTGCTAACATCTACATTGATAAAGGTTCATAGACCTGCAGACCATACTCAGCAGGGTAATAGTGCAGTGCCTCCAATTATGACTGGCGTCTCCGCTTGTTGCAGTGGGTTTATATTATCCAACACCCTATCTGTATTGCATATTCATGCTCAGCACTTGTTCAGAACATGTAAGCACTTCATGAGGTACTTATTACTATAGCACACATTCCAACTCATTTCTTACAGGTACACTGTCTGTCCTTACATTTCCAGCTTGCTTACATTACAACAGCTGTTGTACACACATAACTCACATATCTTGTGAGACATGGTTGAATATACAGGCATGCCCAAGTGTCACTTACCAGTGTTATTGCCTGCCTATATGATGAATATGGCAAACATGAGGCAATAGAGCAATTGTCTCATGTACAGAGTCAATGCTCACCTCCCAACATACGACACTACAGCCTGTGGGAGATGCACATATGTAGCCATGCCGGGGGTAATGCTCTCACCAACCCAGACTGAACCTGACATTCATGTGGGGACATTTAACCTTTACAACACACCCCACTCATCACATAGTCTCACTAGATCTCCACCACCACAGGCCACACATAGTATGACTACAACATTTGCAGAACCTCTCCATACTCTGTGTAGGCAACAGAGGCAGCCCCCATCACCAAACACAATACCAATTATTTATAGCCTACAGACTCATGTGTGCACATCAACTACAGCCAATAGGGTGTCATAACCTACACAACACACCAGTCATAGATGACTCTGTAGGCGGTCACACTGATGTCCCATTCAGCAGGCTACACAAGGCGATAGTTGCTTACATCTGGCTGTTGGGAAACAGGATCCGCAACATAACCTATGCACCCATGCCACACCTCACCAGGTATGATTTGACTGTCATTCTCCATGTTAGTGTGACTGCCCTGAGATGTAACTTCCTGGACTACATGTATAGGGACATGCATTAGCTCTCCGGTCTTGTAGCCCAGAAGGTATCGCCCAAGCCCTGAGAAGCATTCTGCATTCATCCAGACTGATACCACTGTACAACAACTGAATGTTTCACTTCAACAGTTGCCTATGCTTCTGCTGTCATTCCACAGGCATCCAGTATCTGTGTGCTTTGAATGACATGGTCAACAAAACACGATGCTTTGGCACAGATAACCTGCACCTGTCAGCCCTGGGAGTGCAGATAACATGGTCTTGCTGCTCCTATACTGCCTGTCTTAGACAGTTTCCAATAACATTCACGACCAGAACAGGAACAGGCAAGCAAAACCTGGGGTACTGTTACTCACTGCTTGACATCTTCATCTCTAACGCACTCAGGTGAGGCACTCCTTATAATGGACCACTTCAATATCTCTGCAGTGACTGGGACCTGCCTCTAGGCTCTGGAGAGCACACATGCACTGACAGGTTACACGCAGACCACACATTTCAGTCATGTAACCAGGACTGGAACACCCACGGTGGAGGTGTGTCCATATTTCACAAGGATGTACACACCTCCAGGTTGGTTCCTTAGCACAATGCATCAGAGGTGATCCACGTGCAACTAACTGTGGCCAGAACTGCTATACACATTGTAACTTGCTATGGATTCAACAACATACCCCACGGTTACCGGCCCTCATTTCTTGGTGTACTGGACAGTAGGGTTCAGACAGGTACTACTGATGTGAGACTGACACTACCCCACACTTAACTGGGATGCCTACTCATGTACCAGCACATTAGGCCAATGCTTTCTGGGATTCATAAACTCCACACGGTTGGATCAACCCATACACACCACAACCAAGACCAACAATATCCTAGACATGGACATTACCAACATGCGACTGATGTTCCACACCTGGGGTTATCCCCTCGTTGGTAGTTTCCGAACATATGCTAATCACCCTTGTTATCCACATCCCGGCTCCACACCCTTCACGGAATACACAGTAGAAGATTTCTACAACGCCTACAGCAGGCGTCTTATGACAGCAGTAGTAAACGTCATGACACCAGTGCAGATGGACAATGCACTTCCAAACGCTGAAACATACACCAGTGCACTTCATTAGCACTTACACGACTGCATGGATCATGCTATCCCAAACAGAGCCATGATGGTACCCACCAGATAACGGATGCCACTCTGGGGGTCCGGTTCCATGCACATAATGTACAACAGAAGGTGGCGGCTGTTGCAAAGTGGAGTACAATCCCATGGGTGGGGTAGCTCACTGTTCAGCCTCAGTAGGAATCCGGGATCCTTTATCACATGCTCCAAAGCTAGCTACATAAACATTACTGCGACACATTCCAAGGA
The DNA here is from genome assembly GCF_019279795.1 of Protopterus annectens. Taxonomy (NCBI): domain Eukaryota; kingdom Metazoa; phylum Chordata; order Ceratodontiformes; family Protopteridae; genus Protopterus; species Protopterus annectens. The sequence continues at coordinate 127,971,036 of NC_056726.1, read as the reverse complement.
CTACCACAAAGCATTATGGAAGTATGTCAGTACTCAATGGCAATACCCACATCTGCTCTGACATACAACGGTTAGGCAGGAACATTACAGACCGACTGCTATTGGCAACATCCTGGCAGATAGGTTCAATGCTAACTTTACACCCTGTCACTCCCTACAGGGCCAAAATCCATACAGGAACAATGCAGAGTCCCTGCGGTCACAACTACGCAGTTCCAACCTGCACTCTCTAAGGCCTGGAACACAGACTCCATGTGACCATCCAACATCCCAGGCTGTGATTTACACAAACCTCAGAACGACATGGCTCCCCACTTGACCACCAGATTCAGTAATACCCTTGTATCAGACATTGTGGCCCCTGAATGGCGCACAGCAACAGTCATCACACTCCACACAGGTGGCACCACAATGAACCACAGGGACTATTGCCCTATACACCTGACTGGACTGTTCTGCAAGGCTATGGGACACATCATCATGGAAGTCATTCACAGAGACATTGGTGGCCTCCAGACCTTTGATGCCACCCGGGTTGGATTTGTTAGGGCCAGACCATGGCTCCTACACCTGGTGGACTCCTTTGATACAGTTACCAGGGTAGTTGATGAGGGTAAGGGGGTCCACACAGCCTACATTGTCCTCTAATTGGCTTTCAGCACTGTTCTCCATTCTGGTATTGACAACATACACATCCACCTGCACATTGACCCCCTACGTCTCGGGATGTTATGCAAAGTGGCTCACGGACAGGACCCACACAATGAGGGTAGCATACCGTGGTACCTACAGTAATTCAGTTACTCTTGGCGTACCACAGTCCTCGGTCATAGGGCCCCTCATGTTTGGTATATGCTTCCCTGAGGTACAGGCTAGCACAGAGGGACTTTCCCTGAATAGGTTTCCAGATGACTGCAAACAAGGAGCCATGATAGATCCACCAGCTGATACAGACACCCTCCATATGGGTGTCACTGTGACGGATACCTGATGTCAATAACATGGCCTCAAGCTGCATAACACAAGGTGCATAGACATCCGCTTTGGATTACACCACTCACCCACTGACTGCCACATAGGTGGTAGTCCCCTACATACATGTGACATTATACGGGATCTTAGTACACACGTATATAGCACCCACTCCTTTGATAACCATATTGCCAATGTGGCGTGGATATCCTTCTACGTGGCCACCCTTATCTGTAATGGGTTTGTAGCTGGAACAAAGGCACCCATTGTACCTCTATACTCCTGACGTATGACACACGTTCAGGGGTACAACACTCCTTTTGGGGTGTACCTTACGGAACAGCAATGCCTTTACATACCACAACATTAACACACCATGAGGATTATTGACCTCCGAAGGATGACGTATGTGGCGCAACTACGGACACCACGACTGTACACATTTGCATACTGCATACTCAGGGGTGACCTCTGCTGAACATACAGGGCCCATGTCCACAACAATATTTATGGATATACTCCACATAAGCAACATAAGCAAAGGCCACTGAGAGCAACATGCTCATGGATATGTGCACAAATGCAACGATGAGTGGGACGTGCTTGAGGGATACATTCCTAAACCAGACACTCACCATGTTTTGGAATACGATTCCTATGTACATCAAGCAGGGACACTCACTAGCACTCTTCATGAGATACCTCGATGGGTGGATGGGAGACACACATGTACGCCAGGGATCACTGCAGTGGCTGTACTGTACACAGGTGCAGATAACACATGGCTCTGCTGTTCACAGACAGGACACTACCCTAGGGAGGTGCTGCTGGTGAAAACACTGTCATTGGGCTTACACATGGACTTGGCCAGACAGCATAGTACCTCACTATGAACCTGTGAAGCTATTACATGTCCTTTGTGCATGGATAATTGAGTAGCTCTTCCATTTCAGTTAGCTATCATGCTGTTACAGTGTCCTGTGACTACAAGCCATATGTATCCTGTTATTGTGTATTCTACATGCCAATAAATGATACCCTTTGTTTGCATGATATAACAGTTATGCTGTGTAAAATATCTGACATATCTACCTACAATACTGTACATTACACATATTTTAAACATTATCCCATAATGCAAAGCATACTTGCACAGCAGGACCACCCTAGGCATGTTATTCTCATTATATGCCCTTACACATGCCTACTGTGACAGTATATCGACATATACTATCCCCTGCTATGGCACATACATATTGGACAAACCCTACCACTGACGGTGGGTGGTGTGGAATTGTTGTGTTTAAAGCCCTCATGTAGCATCCCTTGTGGTGTATGAGATGTTTACCTTGTGGCCCACAGCAGGACACACAATTTCTACAAGCGTTACTATGCTCAACAAGACATCACTACATAATACCTTTTCCCACTTTATGCATTGCGTACACTTTAATTACTACAAAACAGGCTCTACATACACTGACATACTGAGTGTTCTACATACCTTGTTTCCGAGTCTTCGTAAAATATCTCTCTTACACCTTTACTGTTTAAATGGTTCTATGGTATGAGCTTACGGTTTGAATGTATGGCAAGGCATCCTTATATACGTCGATACCTGTAACATGTGGTATCCTGCCACCAATTGGTGTTCCTGAGTAAATTATTACATGCACATCAGCTGTGCCACTCCTCCATTCGCAAATTATGCAGCAACAGTGGGGTATAAGTAAATTCTCCACTTGGATGTTGCCCATTTGCCCTACCTTCGGGGAGATGGCCTGTATGTGTTTTGTTGTGAGGAATTGCAACTGCTATTTGGAGAGACACGGATATTTTGAATTTATGTCCCCCGTGGATTGTGTGTGACAGCTAGAGTATGTGGTTCTACATGTGAGTGTACCTGTCATCTCAACCGTCTGATAAGGGACTACTGCAAACAAAATCTGTAACATCGCCATCTGTTCCATTATACAACAGCTACAATTTCACATGGCTCCATTACAAATGTGTCTCTCACAAGGTATGTTAACGGTTCTGCAGATGTAATTGAGGGAGTGGATGTTTGTGATGTTATTACAGTCTGTACTGCAATTGTTTCAGATGTGGGGAAGATGTAGGTGGGTGTACATAGCATATACAGGTTTGTGGGGACTGCATTTCTACATATTCCATATATGTGTTTGGGCTCCTTCCCTAATTGAAGACCTATCATTTAGTAGACTGAGAAACGATGGTAGTTACGGGCTTATACATTGAGCCATTGTTAATTGGTTTCTATATAGAATGCAGGTGAGGTGTATACTTCAATACCTTGGGAAATACATTGATATGTAAGGGAATGTTACTAAATGACAGCTGTCTCATGTATTTCTGTCACAGATATTTGCACTCATTGCAGTTGTGTTGGTGACGGAACCTCTTTGGCATGGGTTGCCACCTTTTCAAATGGCCATAGTGGGACATTTGCAGGACACACATCGGTGTTCCCAAGCTGACACATACCCACGGTCAGTACACAGGATAGAACATACTTTTATCCTGAATACATACTTATTCTTGAAGCACTTTAGCTCCTTATCATGTTTCATGTAACATTTACGTATTTTAGATACAGGCATAACTATTTAATGGAACTATTACATAATATATGGGACATAATTATGTCCTACAATCTCGGACATTTGCCCTTTTTAATGTTTTTGCCAGGACACAACTGCCCAGGGAGGGGCTGTCCCTCTTAAAGTGGGACAGGTGGTAACTGTATGCCTACGGCCAGCTATGACCACACCTACCATACTGATCTACCTCTGAGTTAGCACTAACAGACACACGATGCAAACACACATACACACACACACACACATTACAGTCCCACAGAAATGCACACGGCACCCTCAACACACACATACACAGACTACAGCAATCACATACACAGTTGAACACAGTACCTACCTGGACCGCAGCACTGGCAGTGATAACTACATGTCCCTTAACATCGTGATAATATTACTCTCGGTTCTAGTGTTCCGGTACTGTGGTCTTTTGGTCTTTCAGCCTCGTGATTATGTGTGTCGGTATGTGACAGTATCCTATTTATTTGTACCTCCATGGTTGTGTACATGTCGTTGACCTATGTATATATTTGCAGATATAGGTGAATACGTATATATCAACTTATATCTCTCTATCACCTTTTATATATATATATATATATATATATATATATATATATATATATATATATATATATATATAGAGAGAGAGAGAGAGAACACACCTTTCGTTGTGTACATGTCGGTGTATACTGTTTTCTGTACTCCGCACGTTTGTGTTTTAACCTGTCACAATACACACCTGCCTTTGGTACATCTCGGGTAGCTTAGTGTTAGGTGATTGTGTACATGATTGCGTGTTCTACTCCTGGCAGTGGTCATTCTACCCTTCAGAGCAGGCACTATTAGTACAGGAGTGAATAATGCTAGTGTCACCTGTTCTGGACATCGTTGACCGTGATCTGCATGATATTCAGAAAAGCTTAGCCCTGTTTCGTGCATATCCGTATATTCATGTTTAAACTACGCTTACCAGCACTTGCCAATGCATAATCCCGCTGACATGTGCTAAACCTGATTTGATGACCTGCATCCAACATCCATTATTCGTGCCTTCGGGATTATGTAACGTCCCTTGCAGGACGTGGGACCGGGAACATGCACAACAGTCAGTGCATTTACCACTTGGGCATCTGGGATTTGCACACGTGTTATGATGTTTTGTATGTGGACTGTACTACGGCTGTTACTCCATACTGCAATCAAATGTATATGGATGAGACCTATTAATGGTATGTCCAAGTAATGTTTAATGGATGTGCTCCAGCATTGGTAATGTATGTCACAGTGAGCCACACACTATAATGTGCTACACCTTCACACAACCATAGGTGGAGCATGCTGGCGTGACAGATACCTGTCATGGGTACTCCCCATGCTTTGCCACTGCATCCCTGATTACATTATATGGAGCCCCTCATTAACACACCAGGTAAGCCATGCAGAGTGTGTCAGTCCGTAGGGGCCTACACTGTCAGTGTATGTGCTATACATTCCCTCTTTGCCAAGGCGTGGGTATATTGGGCACTCCTCCGTCTGCCTACTGGGGCTGGCACTGGGTGTTCGTGGTCTGAATCCCTCTGTGCCTGTGATGGCCTTGGCAATTGTGATGGACTGTGAGGACCTTCACCATTATGTCCCTGCTGCAGCTGTTTCCGCAGGATCATATTATGTAGCATGGCACATACTATGAAGATGTGGGCACATGTGCCTGGAGAGTACTGCAAGGCTCCACCAGATATGTCCAAGCAATGGAACCGTGATTTCAGCATGCCAAACACACGCTCTGTGATGACTCTGGTTTGTGCGTGTGCCTCATTATGGCGTTCTTGCATGGGTGTGTGTGCATTTCTGATGGGAGTCATCATCCATGGCTCCAGTGCATAGCCAGCATCCCCCACAAGGTGGCCATGTGGGATGTCTCCCCGACAAATACCTGATACAGCTGTGAGGCATGCCAGATGTGGGAGTCATGGTAACTTCCAGGGCTGCCGGCACACACATCCATAATAATGCCCTGGGCATTGCACACGACCTGGCAGTTGATGGAGTGGTATCCCTTGCAGTTTATGTAGTGCCTACCATGCTCACCGGGTGGTGACTTGATATGTATGTGAGTGCAGTCTAGCGCACCTAGTACCTCCAGGTAGTGTGCCACCTGGTGGAAGAGACGCATATTGCTGGCCAACTCCTCCTGAGTTCGGGGTAAGTATATATGCTCATTGGCATGTGGTAACATAGCATCCAGGAACTGGTGTAGTACCCTGGATGCTGATGCCTGTGAGATCCCCATTACATCTCCAGTTGGCCTTTGAATGGTACCTGTGGCTAGTATTCACAAGCTTACACATACCTTCATGTCCACTGGGATGGGTTCCCCTCTGTTGTTTCTGGATCTCAGGCGTGGCCGGCACAGCTCAACTATTTGCTGTAAGATATCCCTGTCCACCCTGTAACGCTCTACTATCTCCAGATCATGTAGCCCCTGGTAGGTTACCCTTGGTCTGAACACTCTTCTTCTCCTCCGGAGCCTGCGGTGGTTGTCAGCATCATCCTCCACAACACCTTCAGTCTGTAACACATGGTGATGAATCACAGCTATGGCAGCTCCCAACATGTACATTGTAAAAGTTCCCCGTCTGTTTACACTGATGGTGCAGTGTTTGGGAATACACAGGTGTGTGTGAGGTGCCTTCACACTTTATACTATTGTGCTGTTTACACTGATGATGTCATAGGGTGTGTATGTACCATCAGAGCTACAGGGTATCTTATGTGTTTTACCACAGGTACTGCTATTGTGGTGCCTTTGGTGTTGAATCACATTTGGCTTCCATGGATTACCTCTTGCCCTTCCCTTAACATTTCTTAACATTTCCCCTCCCATTTTCTGGCATGCATCCAGCAGCCTGCTTTCATTTGTACTTTCCTAAACCTGGCTTATCTTACGACATGTGTTCTATGGCCGATCTACTGCAGGTTTGCTTTGCTCTGCTATGATAGTTCTCTTTTCTTTGCAATCCGACACCTCCCCTATCCTGTTCTGCAGGTTGCTTGCGAGCAGACTTGTTAGCTGCCGTCGATTACCCACTGTTAGTTAATAGGTGTTAATTGCTCAGTTGTACTCCAATTACCCTAATGCGGCATTTCCTTATTTTCTTCCCCTAACCTTCCTGTTTGAGCTATGGTGCGCGGCGCGTGCGTCCACTTACCGGGTTTCGGGCACATTTTCATCCGTGTACACATGCGCTTTCGGGTACCATATGTGTTCTCAGCTAAACGATGCTATACCTACATCCCCACCCTTATCCTGCAGCTTTGCTTAGCAATGGGCAGGCCGGATTTGCATTGCTCCAATGTGCTTACAGCTACGGTGGCACACCCCACTGCTGATGTCATGTATACTGCCAAACCACTCCTCAGTGTTGTAGTGCTGCGCCGTATGGTACATCCTTAGTGCGGCGGGACGTTTGCGATTCACTATTACTTGCCTCATTTGCATTCCATTGACTACTAATTCATAGTTACCGCGCTGAACACTGTCACAGACCCTTAGCAACCCTTGCAGCTTGGTTGCGGTGTACCATGCATACCATTGAGTATTATGGTGAAATCATGATTTGTATTACATTGCGATTTTATGACATTTGTGTATATTTTCCTTGTGTTCCCATTTGCGCACACATGCCCTGCAGTTGTACTTTGTGTTACTGTGGACATGACATTAAATGTTGTTTTTTAGGTGTTGTGCATTGTTTCTTATGCCATTGGCTATATATTTAGCCATTGGCATATGTTAACTTAGTAATACATGAGTCTGGTCTGCTTTCATAGCTCCGATGTTCTGTTTGGCAAAATGTAAACCGTTTTTTTTGTGGTTTACATTTCTGTGGGCTTACGTTACGCCTGCACCACTTCATGAATCGCTATGTACCTTCATTTGCATGGTGCAGTACTGCGCATGGGGTGATTAGCATGCCTGTGCCGAGGGCTGCACAGATATGGCGTACGCTGGTAGTGCACGTGGAATTGGATCGTACCTGAATCGCCTGGCGGCCATATTTGGCATTATACTGCCTATGCTACGCCTGCGCCTGGTGCAAGCTTCATGAATCCCGGGGGTTATCTTTCAATTTTCAATGCATCTAGACAGTCTGTGCTGAGAAGCTTTCTGTATTGTCTTCGAAGTGAACTAATTACTACCTCTGAAAGTATAAAGGGACGCTATTGTTTTATGACTTCCAGCATCTGGCAAAGATCTGAGGTCTATGTATTTTCACAGGTAGATGCTAAATATTGCCAAGCTTCCAGCAGTGGGGGTTTCACCTGGGATAGAGTCAGATGACAAGAAATTATGTCATTCTGGAAACTATCCCAGCAGTAATATTTGAGATTTTAATCTGAGGAGTCTCCTAGTGAGACAGGGCATTCTGTCTTCTATCTTGGACCTGACAAAAACCATTCATCACATCTGCCTTGATCTGATGAAGTAAGTTTCTAGGGAACAGTACAATTCTTTTGGATATACTCAGGAATATAGCAAAGCTTAGTTTAGATATTTTTCTTTATGTATTTGAGACTGTCCTGAAATGTTGTTTTAAATATTTCCTGTGATTTTGTACTCTGATGTCACTGTGAATATATACTGAGTATATACTTGTTCTTTTTATTATTTATTTATTATTAAATATATTTAAACTTTTCATTGTGGCTGATCTGTCTAGAGATATTTAAGTTTTGAGAGTACTTGCATATTTATTTGGGGACACTGTGTGGGTCACTCTTAATAGCCTTGCTCTTGGTCAAACTACCATTTCTGTTAATATTAATATTAATATTACACAGTAAGATTGGACACCCTTTGTTAAGGGCCTTAAAGTTACTGATAAAGAGTTGGATGGTGGTAGTGATAACTACCTTATAGTCTGAGCAAAAAGGGTACAGCTAGTAAACCTGTGCCCGCCTTTTCCAGGTGTGTGTGTGTGTGTGTGTGTGTGTGTGTGTGTGTGTGTGTGTGTGTGTGTGTGTGTGTATGTGTGTGTAAATCATACCTCAAAGAGTGTGTGTGTCAGCTACTTGGGCAGGGCCACGAAGCACTGGTTGGACAGAGAGGGTGCTGGAGTCATACCTCTCATCTGTCCCTGATTTTCAGGGACGTCCCTGATTTTGACTCAAATTTTAACTCTGTCCCTCTTAATCCCTTCTAAAACTAGTGACTTTTGGAGGAAAGGTGGTGAATTACATTTAATGAATAATGACACTAATTAAGAGTTATAAACTTTTTTTACTTCAGAAAATGTGTTTTAATTTATATGCTCTGATTCTGTCAATGTT